>NW_026290865.1:62500-311307 GCF_023373465.1 Oncorhynchus keta | reverse complement strand
TATGGATGCTGCACATTAACTTGCTCCAAGAGGATTAAGGGAGATGGTTTTCAAGAATGGCAATTTCCTGGAAGCTAAATATTTTCCTGCTTACCATGGAGACTACCAGCACCCCTGACCCACACGGCTGGAGTAATGAGAAGGAAAATCAAATGAGTGACAAGGCAGGTTTAAAGACATTCTCAATCTAATTTCTACACCTTTTTCCAGACTAATGCATCTGATAATGCTTTGATATGTTAGAATTTCTCCACACATCCCAGTTCCCCACTGCCTGGTGAGACATCCCCTGCCCCTCCCCTCCCCTCCCCTCCCCTCCCCTCCCCTCCCCTCCCCTCCCCTCCCCTCCCCTCCCCTGCCCCTCCCTCTCCTCCCCTCATCTCCCCTCATCTCCTCCCATCTCCTGCTCCTCCCCTCCACTCCCTCCCCTCCCCTCATCTCCTCCCATCCCCTGCCCCTCCCCTCTCCTCCCCTCCCCTCCCCTCCCCTCCCCTCCCCTCATCTCCTCTTGTCCTCCTGTCCTCCTCTCATCTCCTCCTCCTATCCTCCCCTCCCCTCCCCTCATCTCTTGTCCTCCTGTCCTTCCCTGCTCCTCCTCTCCTCTCCTTTCCTCCTCTCCTTCTCTCCTCCTCTCCTTTCTAACATCTACTAACTGACACACTGACAGAACATTATTACATGTCATTACACTTCTTAAATCACAATTTACCCAGCCTCCCTCTGAAAATGATTATTCTATGAGACCAGGTTTTAATGGAAAGTGTCGTCTCCACTTTACGTCCTCCTCTCTCCTCCTCTGTCCCATGGAGCTATCAGCTGTCTGGTTATCTCAGGACTTCTCTCTCCTCTCTCCTCCTCTGTCCCATGGAGCTATCAGCTGTCTGGTTATCTCGCTCTGGATAAGAGCGTCTGCTAAATGACTTAAATGTAAATGTCAATGTAATCTCAGGACTTCTCTCTCCTCTCTCCTCCTCTGTCCCATGGAGCTATCAGCTGTCTGGTTATCTCAGGACTTCTCTCTCCTCCTCCTCCTCTGTCCCATGGGCACAGCTGGGTCTCAGGACTTCTCTCTCCCTCCTCTGTCACATGGGCCTAGCTGTCTGGTGATGTCAGGACTTCTCTCTCTCCTCCTCTGTCACATGGGCCTATCAGCTGTCTGGTGATGTCAGCTTCACTTCTCTCCTCCTCTGTCACATGGGCCTATCAGCTGTCTGGTTATGTCAGGACTTCTCCTCCTCCTCTGTCACATGGGCCTAGGTCTGGTGATGTCAGGATTTCTCTCCCTCCTCTGTCACATGGGCCTATCAGCTGTCTGGTGATGTCAGGACTTCTCTCTCCTCCTCTGTCACATGGGCCTATCAGCTGTCTGGTGATGTCAGGACTTCTCTCTCCTGTCACATGGGCCTATCAGCTGTCTGGTGATGTCAGGACTTCTCTCTCCTCCTCTGTCACATGGGCCTATCAGCTGTCTGGTGATGTCAGGACTTCTCTCTCTCTCCTCTGTCACATGGGCCTGTCATGTCAGGCTTCTCTTCCCTCCTCTGTCACATGGGCCTATCAGCTGTCTGGTTATCTCAGGACTTCTCTCTCCTCCTCTGTCACATGGGCCTATCAGCTGTCTGGTGATGTCAGGACTTCTCTCTCCTCTCTCCTCCTCTGTCACATGGGCCTAACAGCTGTCTGGTGATGTCAGGACTTCTCTCTCCTCCTCTGTCACATGGGCCTATCAGCTGTCTGGTGAGCTCTGGCCTCCTCTCATATTAAAACCTGTGAAGCAGGAACATCAAGTCAAGCTAGGTGACTGTTAGTCCATAGATTGACCGGTAGAGGTAAACTACATGGCCAAAAGTATGTGGATACCGTTCTGACAGTGATATCAAATGTAATCTAACAATTCCCCAACAACTACCTAATACACACAAATCTAAAGGGATGGAATAAGAATATATACATATAAATATATGGATGAGCGATGACCAAGCGGCATAGGCAAGATGCAATAGATGGTATAGAATACAGTATATACATGTGAGATGAGTAATGTAAAATATGTAAACATTATTAAAGTGACTAGCGACACCTTTATTAAAGTGGCCAATGATTTCAAGTCTGCATGTAGGCAGCAGCCTCTCTGTGTTAGTGATGTCTGTTTAACAGTATGATGTCCTTGACATAGAAGCTCTTTTTCAGTCTCTCGGTCCCAGCTTTGATGCACCTGTACTGACCTCGCCTTCTGGATGATAGTGGGGTGAACAGACAGTGGCTCGGGTGGTTGTTGTCCTTGATGATCGTTTTGGCCTTCCAGTGACATTGGGTGGTGTAGGTATCCTGCAGGGCAGGTAGTTTGCCCCCGGTGATGCGTTGTGCAGACCTCACTACCCTCTGGAGTGCCTTACGGTTATGGGCAGAGCAGTTGTCCTACCAGGCGGTGATACAGCCCGACAGGATGCTCTCAATTGTGCATCTGTAAAGGTTTGTCAGGTGACAAGCCACAATTCTTCAGCCTCTTGAGGTTGAAGAGGCGCTGTTGCACCTTCAGCACCACACTGTCTGTGTGGGTGGACCATTTCAGTTTGTCCGTAATGTGTACAATGAGGAACTTAACTTTCCACCCTCTCCACTGCTGTCCTGTCGATGTGGATAGGGGTGTGCTCCATCTGCTGTGTCCTGAAGTCCACGATCATATCCTTTGTCTTGTTGATGTTGAGTGAGAGGTTGTTAACCTGACACCACACTCTGAGTGCCCTCACGTCCTCCCTGTCTTGTCTTGTCATTGTTGGAAATCAAGCCCACCACTGTTGTGTCATCTGTAAACTTGATGATTGAGTTGGAGGCGTGTAGTCGTGGGTGAACAGGGAGTACAGGAGGGGGATGAGCACGCACCCTTGTGGGGCCCCAGTGTTGAGGATCAGCGAAGTGGAGACGTTGTTTCTTGCCTTCACCACCTGGGGGTGGACGGTCAGAAAGTCCAGGAACTAATTGAGCAGGGTGGAGTTGAGACCCAGGTTCTCAAGCGTAATGATAAGCTTGGAGGGTACTATGATGTTGAATGCTGAGCTGTAGTCAATGAACAGCATTTTTACATAGGTATCCCTCTTTTCCAGATGGGATAAGGCAGTGTGCAGTGCATTGTCTGTGGACCTTTTGGGGTGGTATACAAATTGAACTAGGTCTAGAGTGGCAGGTAAGGTGGAGTTGATATGATCCATGACTAAGCACACTTAAATTCACACAGGACACCGAATAGGACAGGAGAAGTACTCCAGATATAACAAACTGACCCTAGCACCCCGACACATAAACTACTGCAGCATAAATACTGAAGGCTGAGACAGGTGGGGTCAGGAGACACTGTGGCCCCATCCGAGGACACCTCCGGACAGGGCCAAACAGGAAGGATATAACCCCACCCACTTTGCCAAAGCACAGCCCCCACACCACTAGAGGGATATCTTCAACCACCAACTTACCATCCTGAGACAAGGCCGAGTATAGCCCACAAAGATCTCCGCCATGGCACAACCCAAGGGGGGGCGCCAACCCAGACAGGAAGATCACATCAGTGACTCAACCCACTCAAGTGACGCACCCCTCCTAGGGACGGTATAAAAGAGCCAGTGACTCAGCCCCTGTAATAGGGTTAGAGGCAGAGAATCCCAGTGGAAAGAGGGGAACCGGCCAGGCAGAGACAGCAAGGGCCGTTTGTTGCTCCAGAGCCTTTCCGTTCAACTTCACACTCCTGGGCCAGACTACACTCAATCATATGACCCACTGAAGAGATGAGTCTTCAGTAAAGACTTAAAGGTTGAGACCGAGTTTGCATCTCTTACATGGGTAGGCAGACCATTCCATAAAAATTGAGCTCTACAGGAGAAAGCCATGCCTCCAGCTGTTTGCTTAAAAATTCTAGGGACAATTAGGAGGCCTGCGTCTTGTGACCGTAGCGTATATGTAGGTATGTACGGCAGGACCAAATCAGAGAGATTGGTAGGAGTAAGCCCATGTAATGCTTTGTAGGTTAGCAGTAAAACCTTGAAATCAGCCCTTGCCTTGACAGGAAGCCAGTGTAGGGAGGCTAGCACTGGAGTAATATGATCAAATTTTTTGGTTCTAGTCAGGATTCTAGCAGCCGTATTTAGCACTAACTGAAGTTTATTTAGTGCTTTATCCGGGTAGCCGGAAAGTAGAGCATTGCAGTAGTCTCACCTAGAAGTCACAAAAGCATGGATTAATTTTTCTGCATAATTTTTTGGACAGAAAGTTTCTGATTACGTAGATGGAAAAAAGCTGTCCTTGAAATGGACAGAGAGATCAGGGTCCAGAGTAACGCCGAGGTACTTCTCAGTTTTATTTGAGACGACTGTACAACCATCAAGATTAATTGTCAGATTCAACAGAATATCTCTTTGTTTCTTGGGATCTAGAACAAGCATCTCTGTTTTGTCTGAGTTTAAAAGTAGAAAGTTTGCAGCCATCCACTTCCTTATGTCTGAAATACAGGCTTCAAGCGAGGGCAATTTTTGGGCTTCACCATGTTTCATTGAAATGTACAGCTGTGTGTCATCCGCATAGCAGTGAAAGTTAACATTATGTTTTCGAATGACATCCCAAGAGGTAAAATATATTGTGAAAACAATAGTGGTCCTAAAACGGAACCTTGAGGAACACCGAAATTTACAGTTGATTTGTCAGAGGACAGATAAGATCTAAACCAGGCCAGAACTTGTCCGTGTAGACCAATTTGGGTTTCCAATCTCTCCAAAAGAATGTGGTGATCTATGGTATCAAAAGCAGCACTAAGGTCTAGGAGCACGAGGACAGATGCAGAGTTTCGGTCTGATGCCATTAAAAGGTCATTTACCACCTTCACAAGTGCAGTCTCAGTGCTATGATGGGGTCTAAAACCAGACTGAAGCATTTCGTATACATTGTTTGTCTTCAGGAAGGCAGTGAGTTGCTGCGCAACAGCCTTTTCTAACATTTTTGAGAGGAAGGGAAGATTTGATATAGGCCAATAGTTTTTTATATTTTCTGGGTCAAGGTTTGGCTTTTTCAAGAGAGGCTTTATTACTGCCACTTTTAGTGAGTTTGGTACACATCCTGTGGATAGAGAGCCGTTTATTATGTTTAACATAGGACGGCCAAGCACAGGAAGCAGCTCTTTCAGTAGTTTAGTTGGAATAGGGTCCAGTATGCAGCTTGAAGGTTTAGAGGCCATGATTATTTCCATCATTGTGTCAAGAGATATAGTACTAAAACACTTGAGCGTCTCTCTTGATCCTAGGTCCTGGCAGAGTTGTGCAGACTCAGGACAACTGAGCTTTGAAGGAATACGCAGATTTAAAGAGGAGTCCGTAATTTGCTTTCTAATAATCATGATCTTTTCCTCAAAGAAGTTCATGAATTTATCACTGCTGAAGTGAAAGTCATCCTCTCTTGGGGAATGCTGCTTTTTAGTTAGCTTTGCGACAGTATCAGAAAGGAATTTCGGATTGTTCTTATTTTCCTCAATTAAGTTAGAAAAATAGGATGATCGGGCAGCAGTAAGGGCTCTTCGGTACTGCACGGTACTGTCTTTCCAAGCTAGTCGGAAGACTTCCAGTTTGGTGTGGCGCCATTTCCGTTCCAATTTTCTGGAAGCTTGCTTCAGAGCTCGGGTATTTTTTGTGTACCAGGGTGCTAGTTTCTTATGAGAAATGTTTTTAGTTTTTAGGGGTGCAACTGCTTCTAGGGTATTACGCAAGGTTAAATTGAGTTCCTCAGTTAGGTTGTTAACTGATTTTTGTCCTCTGACATCCTTGGGTAGACAGAGGGAATCTGGAAGGACATCAAGGAATCTTCGTGTTGTCTGTAAATTTATAGCACGACTTTTGATGTTCCTTGGTTGGGGTCTGAGCAGATTTTTTGTTGCAATTGCAAACGTGATAAAATGGTGGTCCGATAGTCCAGGATTATGAGGAAAAACATTAACCAGTTATGCATTAGGGGGCGCTATTAAAAATGTTGGATGAAAAACGTTGCCGTTTTAAACAAGATATTTTTTCACAAAAAGATGCTTATAATAATTAAGATGCATATAATTGACAGCTTTGGAAAGAAAACACTCTGATGTTTCCAAAACTGTAAAGATATTGTCTGTGAGTGCCACAGAACTGATGTTACAGGCGAAACACAGATAAAAATCCAACCAGGAAGTGGCGCATTTTTTGAAACCGCCTCATGCCAATGACTCCTTATATGGCTGTGAATGAGCTACGAATGAGCTTACATTTTCCACGGATTCCCCAAGGTGTCTACAGCATTGTGACGTCTTTTTAGGCATTTCCATTGAAGAATGGCTGAAAGGGACCATATATAGCAGGTGGTCACATGGTGTCTCCCGTAGAAAATCTCGCGTAAAATACTGAGGTAGCCATTTTTCCAATCGCTTCTTATGAGAAACCAATTGCCTCGACGGATATATTATTGAATATATATGTTAAAAACACCTTGAGGATGAATCCTAAACAATGTTTGCCGTGTTTCTGTCGATATTATAGAGCAAATTTTGAAAAAAGTTTGGCGTTATAGTTATGGCATTAGCATTTTACGGTCGATTTCTCAGCCAAGCATGATGAACAAACGGGAGCTTTTTCACCTACAAAAATAATATTTTTGGAAAAAAGGAACATTTGCTATCTAACTGGGAGTCTCCTGAGTGAAAGCATCCGAAGTTCTTCAAAAGTCAATGATTTAATTTGGTTGCTTTTTTTATTTTCGTGAAAATGTTGCCTGCTGCCAGCAGAGCTAGTATAGCATTATGCCATGATAATCTTACACAAATGCTTGTCTAGCGTTGGCTGTAACGCATATTTTGAACATCTGAGATGACAGTGTTGTTAACAAAAGGCAAAGCTTGTGTTTGAATATATTTACTTCATTACATTTGCAATTTTCATGAATAGGAAAAGTTTCTAGGGGTATTTATGTCCGTTGCGTTATGCTAATGCGTTTGAGGCTATGGTTACGCTCCCGGATACGGGATTGCTCGTCGCAAGAGGTTGAGATCCACAACATTTATTCCATGGGACAAAACTAGGTCCAGAGTATGACTGTGACAGTGAGTGGGTCCAGAGACATGTTGGTCAAAACCCACTGAGTCGATGATGGCTCCGAAAGCCTTTTGGAGTGGGTCTGTGGACTTTTCCATGTGAATATTAAAGTCACCAAAGATTAGAATATTATCTGCTATGACTACGAGGTCCGACAGGAATTCAGGGAACTCAATGAGGAACGCTGTATATGGCCCAGGAGGCCTGTAAACAGTAGCTATAAAAAGGGATTGAGTTGGCTGCATAGATTTCATGACTAGAAGCTCAAAAGACAAAAACTTATTTTTTTTTGTTGTAAATTGACATTTGCTATCGTAAATGTTAGCAACACCTCCGCCTTTGCGGGATGCACGGGGGATATGGTCACTAGTGTAGCCAGGAGGTGAGGCCTCATTTAACACAGTACATTCATCAGGCTTAAGCCATGTTTCAGTCAGGCCAATCACATCAAGATTATGATCAGTGATTAATGATCAGGTGTTCAAGATTATGATTATTATGATCAGTGATCAGGTGTCCACATACCTTTGGTCATGTAGTGACCATAGGGCTCTGGTCATAAGTAGTGCTCTATATAGAAAATAGGGTCTATTTGGGACTGATTCCTTCTCTCATGCAGCTTCAGCCTCCTCCCCGTCCAAGTGGAGCAGACAGCCACTAGCCTGGAGGCCCTCTCCAGCCACATAGCTGCCTGCCTGCCTGCCTCAGCCACAACACTAACTACATCTTAAAGACATTTGTCTAGGTTTTGTCTGAGGTCATTTGGGTGAGGCAGCCAGAGGATGAATGGGCCAGGCTGGCTTTAAGGGTCTGAGTGGAGGTGGCCAGAGATTTGGAGCCCCTTCACTATATATATATCCATTGTCCTCTCACTCTCCCCTCTTTTCCTCTCCTCTCCTCTCCTCTCCTCTCCTCTCCTCTCCTCTCCTCTCCTCTCCTCTCCTCTCCTCTCCTCTCCTCTCCTCTCCTCTCCTCTCCTCTCCTCTCCTCTCCTCTCCTCTCCCTCTCTCTCTCCTATCCTCTCCTCTCCTCTCTCCCCTCTCTTCCTCTCCTCTCCTCTCACTCTCCCCTCTTTTCCTCTCCTCTCCTCTCCTCTCCTCTCCTCTCCTCTCCTCTCCTCTCCTCTCCTCTCACAGTGCTTAACATCCAGTCATCCCACTGCCTGGTCCGTTGTGGCTCAGAGGGAGAATGATGATGAATGGTATGACTAGAGGGAATGGAATACATCAGCCTGGTTCTGTCTAGGGATTAGTTAAGTACTTGAGCAGAGCTGTGACCCTATGGCTAAGGGCCGCTTGGCCTGGGTGATTTATAAACTGGCAAAGATGAATGTTGTTTTAAGTGGAGAAGGCAGGGCTGGGACATAAATAGTGGGACATAGAGGCTGGACCACTAAAACAAGGCAGGGCTGGGACATAGAGTCTGGGACATAGAGTCTGGGACATAGAGTCTGGGACATAGAGTCTGGGACATAGAGCCTGGGACATAGAGCCTGGGACATAGAGTCTGGGACAGAGAGTCTGGGACATAGAGGCTGGGACATAGAGTCTGGGACATAGAGGCTGGGACATAGAGGCTGGGACAAGAGGCTGGGAGATAGAGGATGGACCACTAAAACACAGTGTCCGGTTTCTGAACAGCTTCTGAACAGCTCCCAGTCATATCTACTAGCTATAAATCATCGCTAATGCATTCGCCTTCACATCAAATCAGCCTGTCATTCCCAGGTCAAAGTCTAGCAGTTTAACCCATCCTGTCCTTACCTAGGTCAGATTCTAGAAGGTTAACCTGTCTTGTCCTTACCCAGTTCAGATTCTAGAAGGTTTTTAACCTGTCCTGTCCTTACCTAGGTCAGATTCTTGAAAGTTAACCTGTCCTGTCCTTACCTAGGTCAGATTCTAGAAGGACCTGGTGCTGGTCATGTAGCCCAGGGGATCTGGTGCTGGTCATGTAGCCTAGGGGACCTGGTGCTGGTCATGTAGCCTAGGGGATCTGGTGCTGATCTTGTAGCCTAGGGGACCTGGTGCTGGTCATGTAGCATAGGGGATCTGGTGCTGATCTTGTAGCCTAGGGGACCTGGTGCTGGTCATGTAGCCTAGGGGATCTGGTGCTGGTCATGTAGCCTAGGGGACCTGGTGCTGGTCATGTAGCCCAGGGGACCTGGTGCTGGTCATGTAGCCCAGGGGATCTGGTGCTGGTTGGCCAGTGATATGCTGTTCCTGAGGGACGATGCTGGCAGGTTTCACCACCGGGCTACCAGGCTGACAGGCCATCAGAAGCCGCCAGTGGGACTGCATCGCTCCCAGCGACTCGAGAGGCTATGAGGAGCCGACTCACTTGGGTAGCCACTGCACTGGACATCAACTGGTGGACAGTAATGGCTTTCCATCTGTCCCCATCTCTATATCTCTACTGAGTGGGTCCTGCGACTGAAGGCGGAACCCCCCAGAATCTTTGATGTTAACATGAAAGCCATAAATGGGACCCTCTGCTCTCTTGGCCACCTTACCAACGAGACCATGCTGCTTCAGGCCTACCTGCAGACTCTTTTTTTTCCTGGCTGCAGGAGGGCACATAGGAGCTCCTCTGGGTAGTGATGGAGGTATCTCGCCTGCTTTCCCTGCTCCAGAGGGATGTGGGCCGCTCCAATGGATGGGCCATGGTGCAGGTGGTTACCTCCCGGCGCCATCTCTGGCTGGCCTAATCCCATCTGCCACTTGCTCTCCAGAGCACATTTGCCACTCACCACATCACCCCAGGGCCGACGTTTGGCCGAGAGGTTGATGACATTCTAGAGCAGACCAACAAGGTTCATAGGGACTGGGAGACCCTGAGATGGTTCATGCCGACTCCTCAAGCTCAGGGTCCAAGACTGATGGACCGTCACCACCCACCTGCACCCAAACGACGGTGGGTCCTTCTCCTGCCCCATCGCCTCGTGCTAAGGGATGACAGCGAGGAGGGTCACAGCGTGTGTTGAAGCAACAGCCTGTTTTTCCCACAAGGGTCTTCACCGGTATGGGTAATTTATCCCTCACCGGGTTCGTATTCCTCCAAAGGGGTCACGACATAAGCTCTACCAGGGCTTTGGACCCCTGCTCCGTGGCCTTGTTGCCTTGGATGAGCCTATGGCTTCCCTTTGTGACTGGTGTGATGGTGTCAACTGTCACCGCCATAGGGACGTGCCTGGGAGACGTAGGTGCTAGGGGTGCCAGAGGAGAGCGGGCCCCGGCAGGACCCTGACACACCCTTCCCCCGGCCTCTGCGCTTCTCCAGGTCATAAAGGGCAAAGTGTGAGGAGGGTGTGGAGTCCCCCTGGGTGTTGTCCACAATGCTCGAGGTGTACCGACTCCAATTCTTGTCCACAATGCTCAAGGGGTACTCAAATTCAGGGGCCTGAATTAAACTGTGCGGCTGGAGATCTCCTCACTCCTGACAAGGGTGCCATCCGCGGGATCGAGACATCAGAACAACTAGGTAGGTTCTACTCAACTTATTTTGTGGTTCCAAAAAGAGATGGAGGGTTTAGACCTGGACCTCCGCAACCTCATTGGGTACTTGAAGGTACTGAGGTTCCACATGCTGTGCCCAGCCGAATGTTGCAGGCCGTGTCCAGGGATCAGTGGTTTGTGGTGCTGGACCTGAGGGATGAGTACTTCCATGTTCCTGTTCACCCAGCTCATTGGCAGTACCTCTGATTCACTTTCAAAGGAACGGCTTACGAATGAATGGATCTTCCCTTCGGCCTCTCCTTGACACCCCACACTTTCACAAAGTGCATGGACACTGTCCTAGCTCCTCTCACATCCCAAGTATTGTTGATCCTCAATTACCTGGTCAATTGGCTGATTTGTGCCCTGACCAGGACCCAGGTCCGGTCAGACAGAAACATACTCCTGACCCACATCAGCGGCCTGGGCATTACTGTAAATAACAAAAAGTAATCTGACGCCCAACCAGAGGTTGGCCTTCATTGGCATGGAACTGGACTCATGAGAGCACGAATGCCCACCAGAAGGGTCCAAGCGATCTTATCTTGCCTCAACCACTTTCAGCAGGGGCGGGTGGTATCTGCCCTGACCTCGCAACGCCTGTTGGGCTTGCTGACGGCGGCCTCGTTGCTTATTCCCCTGGGCTCCATCTCCGGCCTTTTCAACGGTGGTTCAACTCCCACCGGCTGCACCCGAAGCGCCACCGTCCCTGCACAGGGCCTCAGGGCAGGTTGAGGTGGCACTGTTGCTCCTTTCTCTCAGGTGGTGGAGATGCTGAGGATGTGCTGCCGGGAGCTGGCCGGGGGAGTGTGACCAAGGGCAGGTCAGCTAGCGGCTGTTGGCTACCCCCTTGGCACGGCAGGCAGAATAAAACACTAGAGCTCTGAGCTGTACAGCTGTCCCTGCGGTCTTTCCACATCTGAAAGGAAGACATGTCCTGATGAGAATGGACAACAACACAGTGGTGGCTTACATCAACCATAATGGGTGGACTGAGGACCCACCACCTCAATCTTATAGCATGGGAGCTCCTTCTCTGGGCTCAGGGCTGTCTAGCTTCTCTACATGTAGAGCACATCCCTGACATCCTGAGTGTGGCACCAGATATGCTCTCGAGGGAGAGCCTGCCACCTTGGGACTGGAGCCTACATCCCCAGGTGATGCAGCACCTGTGGGACAAGTTCGGGAGGGTGCAGGTGGACCTGTTTGCATCCCTGGACAATGCACACTGCCCACAGTGGTACTCCATGTCAGAGCCACCAGAGCCTCTGGGCTTGGATGCTCTGGCTCACGATTGGCTATGGCTGGAGGTTTACGCATTCCCCCTTTCCCCCTGATCCAGGCTGTGCTGGTGTTACATTCTCCAGTTTCTGTGTTGTTGTGGGTTTGTATGTGTGTATGTGTGTGTTTCAGGATGTCTTCCTGGACTCCAAGCAGCTGATTGGTCGGCCCCATTGAAGATTGGAGCTCTGACCTTGCCCTCTCGTCAGGGGAAACAGCTAGCTCATCAATTACCGACTCCTTCTGCAGCTTGAAAAGCCAGTGTTCATTTGATAGGAGAGAGCTTCTTAGTATGTGATGTGTTGGTTGTTGGTCAGAAAGTGTTGCTGTGAGGTATTTTGTAGCCTCTCCTCCAGAGATATGTGTATGTCGTTGGACTTAGTGGTTTGTGGTTTATTTCAATTGTTCACTAAGTTTGGTGAATTAATCTGTTTAATTTGTTCTCAGGGGGGAAGAGGAAGGAAACTTGAGAATATTTAGGCAAGAGGCCTGCGGTCATACATAACACGTAGTATTTAGTCTATCTATGCACACTAGGTAAGACCTGGGCGGACCACCCCGTATTTTGGTTAGCGCGCCATGTGGTGCTAAGATTAGATAAGTAGTAGGTAGGCAGGAGAGGGGGCTCTTTAACTTTAACTTTCTTTGCTTTGGTTCCATCCAGACCCTTTTCCCCACTTTACCGTGTGAAGGAAATAAATTCCCTGTAAAAGATAACTTTTCTCAGCCTCTGTCCTCCTTCCTTGCACCTACAAACACATACCTCTTTCACTCCACAGGGAGTTGAGTTGTAGCAGGGTTTTGCATTCCCTCCACCAAGAGGCGTATGTAACATAAATGGGGTTCATCCGGGACCCCGCTGCTCTGAGTTATCTGTGATTGGTGATTGAGGAGTGATGGTAGGTTGTGAGTTTAGGTGACCTGTTTAGTTCACGTGTGTTAAGTAGGCTGCTGTGTACAAAATGGCTGCCTCAGCTGCCTACATTTTATGGAAGCGCCCTCTGTTGATCGGTTGGTGGGGTTGCGTAAAGTAGACCTTTGCGTCATAGCTGACCATTATGGACTCTTCGTTCCTGAGAAAACCTTAAACCCTGAGCTTTTGGTGATAGTCAGGGACGGTTTTGTAAGAAAATTAATTTTCTTGTTGAAAGATGAGGAGAGGGAGGCTTCAGGAGAGGAGATGGCAGAGGAAGCGGTTGTTTGTACCCCCTTTACATTGTCCCGATTCAACACTTTATCTTCTGCTTCATGTTGTTCTGGTATTGAGGTTGTGCCCGAGTCATGCGGGGTGCAGTATATCCTCTAATACCTGCAGTCTCGCTTGGATGAGGGCTTGGCATCCTCTACACTGAGAGGGTATTTGGACACTATATCTGCCTGCCATGGGGGGTGAACAGACAGGCCAGTGGGGCTCCATCCCTTGGTCTCCAGGTTTATGAAAGGGGTTAGTCACCTAAGTACAGCTAGGACCCGCTCAATGGCGAGCTCGGATCTGGATGTGGTCTTGGCAGCTTTGGCAAAGCCTCCTTTCAAACCGTTGGAGTCTGCCTCCCTGAAACCACTGTCTATGAAGGTGGCTTTCTTGAAGACAGTGGGTGAGCTCCATACTCTTTCGATAAGTTCTGAGTGCTGCCGGGTGGACCCCGGGGAGAGAAGTATATCTCTCCGCCCCATCCCTTCATTCCTCCCAAATGTTCTATCAGACAGGCATGTGAACATCGCTTTTATCCTGTCTGCTTCTGACCCCCCGGCAGTGGCGGGAGAGTCTAGGCCTCCCTCTGGCATGCTGTGCCATGGGAGGGCTTTGGCTGCCTATGTGGAGCGGACACAGTCAGTGAGAACAACAGACCAGCTCTTTGTCTGCTATGGTGAGACAGTCCTGTGGGCTGGGTTATCAAAGCAGAGTCTCTCTCACCGGTTCGTGGACACGACAGCATACCGCCTGGCTGGCAGGCCAGCGCTGGGATCTGTGGTGACACATTCAACACGAGGTGTGGCTGTGTCCTGAGCTCTACTGAGAGGACTGCCCCTCATGATATCTGTGCTGCGGCCAGCTGGGCTTCCTCTTGCACCTTTGCTAGGTACTATCGGTAAATGTGGCACCTCCCTCTGCGGTTGGTTCAGCGTTCCTTGGCGTCGCATCCCCTCCGGGGACTGTGCCAGGACCCCCTCCACATAGACAGGCCCTGCGTCTCGCAGGATCAACCACTATTGGATCAACTTATGTCTATTGTTGGACGACTGATCTGTGTTGGTCTCCACTGTGTCTTCGTGGCCTTTTCCCCGCTGGAGATCTGTTGGCAGATTGGATTGTCTGACTGACCTACTGACTACAACTTTTTGTATACAGTATTTAATTTGTTTTGGTGTGATGCATACCGTGATGATTTATGTGTTCAGTTGTAGTGAAGACTACAGAGATGTGACACTCTTTATAGTTGTGTGGTAAAAGAGGTGATTGCAATCTGATTGTATTAATGAGACCGGGATTACGCATCACTTTATGAAATCCTTTACCTGGCTGGACTCTTTTAGGCCTGAGGTACGGGACTTTTCTTGAGGAACAAGAACTGTTTGTTATATTATTATGTGTGTGATCATTTGTTTGGTGTAATAATAATAATACAACCAATGTAAAGAACACTGTTGTTTTTGAAGTTATTTCCAATGTTTTAAGGGTTTTTGAAAAGTGTCCCTTGTATTGGTGTAAACTTGATGGACCAGACGGGACTCATTCACTCACCAGAAAAAGGAGAAATCTATGTGTTCTCTGGTACAACCTACCCGCACCCCTACCCGCACCCCTACCCGCACCCCCACCCGCACCCCACCCCCCCCACCCGGCACCCCTACCCGCACCCCTACCCGGCACAACCTACCCGGCACAACCTATCCGCACCCCTACCCGGCACCCTACCCGGCACCCCTACCCGGCACAACCTACCCGGCACCCTTACCCGCACCCCTACCCGGCACCCCTACCCGGCACAACCTACCCGGCACCCCTACCCGCACCCCTACCCGGCACCCCTACCTGGCACAACCTACCCGCATCCCTACCCGCACCCCTTCTCTGGCACAACCTACCCGGCACCCCTACAAACAATAACCTCAAGTCAAAACCAGTACAATGTGCATCTAATAATAAATCATCTCTACTCAGAGGGCCTTAAAAATATTTTTTGCAGAGAGAGAAGCTAGCGTGGAAGAAGCGTCTTCCACTTTGGAAGATGAAGAATTTTCAGAATATGAGGATCATTCATATCCATGAATTCGTAAGCCGTCCCTTCGAAAGTGAATCGGAGGTACTGCCAATGAGCTGGGTGAACAGGAACATGGCATCCCTCAATTTGAAGTCTGACAGTGAGTTGGAAGAAGAGGGTGACATTGACCCTCAGCCAGCCCCAGGACCAGCCCATCAGCAGCCAGCCCCAGGACCAGCCCCAAGACCAGCCCATCAGCAGCCAGCCCCAGGACCAGCCCATCAGCAGTCAGCCCCAAGACCAGCCCATCAGCAGCAACGGAATCTAAAACAAAAATTCAGAAAATCACATTGTATGATTTTTAAGTAATTAATTTGCATTTTATTGCATGCCATAAGTACTGTATGTCATGCAATAAAATGCAAATGAATTACTTAAAAATCATGCAATGTGATTTTCTGAATTTGTTTTAGATTCCGTCTCTCACAGTTGAAGTGTACCTATGATAAAAATTGCAGACCTCTACATGCTTTGTAAGTAGGAAAACCTGCAAAATCGGCATTGTATCAAATACTTGTTCTCCCCACTGTATAAGTCAATATCTAAGTATTATGGCTGTATTGTTTTAAAAACCCCAAATTGTTGTGTGTCCATCAGACAAATGAACATTGGGTGAATAACAAAACATGAACATCACACAGGGGTTAAGAATGATGGATAATGGGGCGGCGCACAATTGGCCCAGCGTCGTCCGGATTCGGGAGGTGGTTTTCAGGGATGTTCTTGTCCCAATGAGCAAGGTCAACTCCTGTGGTGGGCTGGATGCAATGCACGCTGACATGGTCACCGGGTGTACGGTGTTTCCCCGACACATTGGTGCGGCTGGCTTCCGGGTTAAGTGGGCATTGTGTCAAGAAGCAGTGCGGCTTAGCTGGGTTGTATTTCGGAGGACGCACGGCTCTCGACCTTGCCTCTCCCGAATCCGTACGGGAGTTGCAGCAATGAGACAAGACTGTAACTACCAATTGGATACCACGAAAAAGGGATAAATAAAATATGATGGAGGCCATTGTGTTCTTGGGGACCTTTAATGCTGCAGAAATCAATTTTAGAATAAGGCTGTAACGTAATGACACGTGGGAAAAGTCAAGGAGTCTGAATACTTTCCTAAAGCGCTGTATGTTCTGTGTGGTTGGGATACTGTGTTACTTTACATTCAGTCTTTATCTTCGACAATGAAACCTATATCATATTTTGGGATTTCTCTACTCAAATGCATCATCTGGATTCAGATATTTAATAATATACAGTATATGTCATACTATGTTTCAGGTTGGGAGGGGAGGATGTTTTCAGGTCATCATAAAAGAACTGAAGCTTGTTTTCCTCCTTTCACGGAGCGGTGAGATTGACAGGCGGCTCTCTGGATCTGAGTCCAAGGGCTTGAGGTTTGAAGGGAAATTTGCTTCAGCAAGTTGTTGCACCTGCGGGGAGGCAGAAAGAGAGGGGAGTCAAAGAGAGAGCCTGGTGTGTGGGAGGAGAGGGGGGGACCATGCTTGACTGTGCATTGGAAATGGCAGTGTCAATTAAATATCACTTTCAATTTCCTTGTTTTATGATCTCAGGGCTACTAAGCACCAATAATTCCCGGCCTCCTACCTTGTCTGGAGGAAGATTGATTACACCTGTCTCCTCCTATCAAAAGACATTTACATGAAAATAAGAAAACAAGCCTTTGTTTGCACGGAAGTGAATCAGGGAAAGCAATCCACATCCAAATGTGATTTCCATACAGAAAGGAGAGATTAGAATCAGAGCATTGAGAGATCTGTCTCGTGTGGATGAGTTTGGATCAGAAAGACAAAGTGGTGACTTATTTAAATGTTATAATAAAGCTGGTGAATGATTTCCACGCTACACTGATGCATGTTGTTTCCACTTCTAGATAGAGATGTTGGAGATTCACAGTATTGCAGATTGCTGCAGATTGGGTCTTTAACAGCTATGAAACATCCAATATATTTCACGTTCCACTCTGAAGATTCATCATGTTCTGTTGTCTTCTTGCAGTTAAAAAGAGACATGACAAAACAATGTTAATATTGTTCATGTTTCTTTCAAAAGTTACGTTTTCAATCAGCGTAGTTTATTCTTAAAAATTATGAACTTAAACAAGGCTTCTTGTATTGTGTATATACAGTTTAAGAGAATGTATTGTAATTCAGAAGATATAATTAACTCTGTTCATAAACTATTAGGTTTTACTACTTTCAATGTTGTATTGTTGTTGGGTTGAATGTTTGGTTAGAGGTGGATGATGTTCAGGTGTTTATTGTTGTTGAGTTGAATGTTTGGTTAGAGGTGATTTGGTTAGTGATGTCAGGTGTTTATTGTTGTTGGGTTGAATGTTTGAATGTTTGGTTAGAGGTGGATGATGTTTTAGGTGTTGATTGATGATTGTTGTTGGGTTGAATGTTTGAATTAGAGGTGGATGATGTCCAGGTGTTGATTGTTGTTGGGTTGAATGTTTGGTTAGAGGTGGATGATGTTCAGGTGTTTATTGTTGTTGGGTTGAATGTTTGGTTAGAGGTGGATGATGTTCAGGTGTTTATTGTTGTTGAGTTGAATGTTTGGTTAGAGGTGGATGATGTTCAGGTGTTTATTGTTGTTGGGTTGAATGTTTGGTTAGAGGTGGATGATGTTCAGGTGTTTATTGTTGTTGGGTTGAATGTTTGGTTAGAGGTGGATGATGTTCAGGTGTTTATTGTTGTTGGGTTGAATGTTTGGTTAGAGGTGGATGATGTTCAGGTGTTTATTGTTGTTGGGTTGAATGTTTGGTTAGAGGTGGATGATGTTCAGGTGTTGATTGTTGTTGGTTTGAATGTTTGGTTAGAGGTGGATGATGTTCAGGTGTTTATTGTTGTTGAGTTGAATGTTTGGTTAGAGGTGGATGATGTTCAGGTGTTTATTGTTGTTGGGTTGAATGTTTGGTTAGAGGTGGATGATGTTCAGGTGTTTATTGTTGTTGGGTTGAATGTTTGGTTAGAGGTGGATGATGTTCAGGTGTTTATTGTTGTTGAGTTGAATGTTTGGTTAGAGGTGGATGATGTTCAGGTGTTTATTGTTGTTGGGTTGAATGTTTGGTTAGAGGTGGATGATGTTCAGGTGTTTATTGTTGTTGAGTTGAATGTTTGAATGTTTGGTTAGAGGTGGATGATGTTCAGGTGTTTATTGTTGTTGAGTTGAATGTTTGGTTAGAGGTGGATGATGTTCAGGTGTTTATTGTTGTTGAGTTGAATGTTTGGTTAGAGGTGGATGATGTTCAGGTGTTTATTGTTGTTGGGTTGAATGTTTGGTTAGAGGTGGATGATGTTCAGGTGTTTATTGTTGTTGGGTTGAATGTTTGGTTAGAGGTGGATGATGTTCAGGTGTTTATTGTTGTTGAGTTGAATGTTTGGTTAGAGGTGGATGATGTCCAGGTGTTTATTGTTGTTGAGTTGAATGTTTGGTTAGAGGTGGATGATGTTCAGGTGTTTATTGTTGTTGGTTTGAATGTTTGGTTAGAGGTGGATGATGTCCAGGTGTTTATTGTTGTTGAGTTGAATGTTTGGTTAGAGGTGGATGATGTTCAGGTGTTTATTGTTGTTGAGTTGAATGTTTGGTTAGAGGTGGATGATGTTCAGGTGTTGATTGTTGTTGGGTTGAATGTTTGAATGTTTGGTTAGAGGTGGATGATGTTCAGGTGTTTATTGTTGTTGGGTTGAATGTTTGGTTAGAGGTGGATGATGTTCAGGTGTTTATTGTTTTTGAGTTGAATGTTTGAATGTTTGGTTAGAGGTGGATGATGTTCAGGTGTTTATTGTTGTTGAGTTGAATGTTTGGTTAGAGGTGGATGATGTTCAGGTGTTTATTGTTGTTGAGTTGAATGTTTGAATGTTTGGTTAGAGGTGGATGATGTCCAGGTGTTTATTGTTGTTGGGTTGAATGTTTGAGGTGGATTAGTTGTTGAGTTGAATGTGGATGATGTTCAGGTGTTTATTGTTGTTGGGTTGAATGTTTGGTTAGAGGTGGATGATGTTCAGGTGTTTATTGTTGTTGGGTTGAATGTTTGGTTAGAGGTGGATGATGTCCAGGTGTTTATTGTTGTTGGGTTGAATGTTTGGTTAGAGGTGGATGATGTTCAGGTGTTTATTGTTGTTGAGTTGAATGTTTGAATGTTTGGTTAGAGGTGGATGATGTTCAGGTGTTTATTGTTGTTGGGTTGAATGTTTGGTTAGAGGTGGATGATGTTCAGGTGTTGATTGTTGTTGGGTTGAATGTTTGGTTAGAGGTGGATGATGTTCAGGTGTTGATTGTTGTTGGGTTGAATGTTTGGTTAGAGGTGGATGATGTTCAGGTGTTGATTGTTGTTGGGTTGAATGTTTGGTTAGAGGTGGATGATGTTCAGGTGTTTATTGTTGTTGGGTTGAATGTTTGAATGTTTGGTTAGAGGTGGATGATGTTCAGGTGTTTATTGTTGTTGGGTTGAATGTTTGGTTAGAGGTGGATGATGTTCAGGTGTTTATTGTTGTTGGGTTGAATGTTTGGTTAGAGGTGGATGATGTCCAGGTGTTTATTGTTGTTGGGTTGAATGTTTGGTTAGAGGTGGATGATGTTCAGGTGTTTATTGTTGTTGGGTTGAATGTTTGGTTAGAGGTGGATGATGTTCAGGTGTTTATTGTTGTTGGGTTGAATGTTTGGTTAGAGGTGGATGATGTTCAGGTGTTTATTGTTGTTGAGTTGAATGTTTGGTTAGAGGTGGATGATGTTCAGGTGTTTATTGTTGTTGGGTTGAATGTTTGAATGTTTGGTTAGAGGTGGATGATGTCCAGGTGTTTATTGTTGTTGGGTTGAATGTTTGAATGGTTTGTTAGAGGTGGATGATGTTCAGGTGTTGATTGTTGTTGGGTTGAATGTTTGAATGTTTGGTTAGAGGTGGATGATGTTCAGGTGTTTATTGTTGTTGGTTGAATGTTTGGTTAGAGGTGGATGATGTTCAGGTGTTTTGTTGTTGGAATTGAATGTTTGGTTAGAGGTGGATGATGTTCAGGTGTTTATTGTTGTTGAGTTGAATGTTTGAATGTTTGGTTAGAGGTGGATGATGTTCAGGTGTTTATTGTTGTTGGGTTGAATGTTTGGTTAGAGGTGGATGATGTTCAGGTGTTTATTGTTGTTGGGTTGAATGTTTGGTTAGAGGTGGATGATGTTCAGGTGTTTATTGTTGTTGAAATGTTTGGTTAGAATGGATGATGTTCATGTTTTGTTGTTGAGTTGAATGTTTGGTTAGAGGTGGATGATGTTCAGGTGTTTATTGTTGTTGGGTTGAATGTTTGAATGTTTGGTTAGAGGTGGATGATGTTCAGGTGTTTATTGTTGTTGAGTTGAATGTTTGGTTAGAGGTGGATGATGTTCAGGTGTTTATTGTTGTTGGGTTGAATGTTTGGTTAGAGGTGGATGATGTTCAGGTGTTTATTGTTGTTGGGTTGAATGTTTGAATGTTTGGTTAGAGGTGGATGATGTTCAGGTGTTTATTGTTGTTGGGTTGAATGGTTGAATGTTTGGTTAGAGGTGGATGATGTTCAGGTGTTGATTGTTGTTGTGTTGAATGTTTGGTTAGATGGATGATGTTCAGGTGTTTATTGTTGTTAGGTTGAATGTTTGGTTAGAGGTGATGATGTCCAGGTGTTTATTGTTGTTGGTTGAATGTTTGAATGTTTGGTTAGAGGTGGATGATGTTCAGGTGTTTATTGTTGTTGGGTTGAATGTTTGGTTAGAGGTGGATGATGTTCAGGTGTTTATTGTTGTTGGAATGTTTGAATGTTTGGTTAGAGGTGGATGATGTTCAGGTGTTTATTGTTGTTGAGTTGAATGTTTGAATGTTTGGTTAGAGGTGGATGATGTTCAGGTGTTTATTGTTGTTGAATTGAATGTTTGGTTAGAGGTGGATGATGTTCAGGTGTTGATTGTTGTTGGGTTGAATGTTTGAATGTTTGGTTAGAGGTGGATGATGTCAGGTGTTTATTGTTGTTGAGTTGAATGGTTGAATGTTTGGTTAGAGGTGGATGATGTTCAGGTGTTGATTGTTGTTGTGTTGAATGTTTGGTTAGAGGTGGATGATGTCCAGGTGTTTATTGTTGTTGGGTTGAATGTTTGGTTAAGGTGGATGATGTTGAGGTGTTTATTGTTGTTGGGTTGAATGTTTGGTTAGAGGTGGATGATGTTCAGGTGTTTATTGTTGTTGGGTTGAATGTTTGAATGTTTGGTTAGAGGTGGATGATGTTCAGGTGTTTATTGTTGTTGGGTTGAATGTTTGAATGTTTGGTTAGGTGGATGATGTTCAGGTGTTTATTGTTGTTGGGTTGAATGTTTGAATGTTTGGTTAGAGGTGGATGATGTTCAGGTGTTTATTGTTGTTGGGTTGAATGTTTGGTTAGAGGTGGATGATGTTCAGGTGTTGATTGTTGTTGGGTTGAATGTTTGAATGTTTGGTTAGAGGTGGATGATGTCAGGTGTTTATTGTTGTTGGGTTGAATGGTTGAATGTTTGGTTAGAGGTGGATGATGTTCAGGTGTTGATTGTTGTTGTGTTAAATGTTTGGTTAGAGGTGGATGATGTTCAGGTGTTTATTGTTGGGTTGAATGTTTGGTTAGAGGTGGATGATGTCCAGGTGTTTATTGTTGTTGGGTTGAATGTTTGGTTAGAGGTGGATGATGTTCAGGTGTTTATTGTTGTTGGGTTGAATGGTTGAATGTTTGGTTAGAGGTGGATGATGTTCAGGTGTTTATTGTTGGAGTTGAATGTTTGAATGTTTGGTTAGAGGTGGATGATGTTCAGGTGTTGATTGTTGTTGGGTTGAATGTTTGAATATTTGGTTAGAGGTGGATGATGTTCAGGTGTTTATTGTTGTTGTTGAATGTTTGTTTGGTTAGAGGTGGATGATGTTCAGGTGTTTATTGTTTGAATTGTTGAATGTTTTTATTGTGTTTGGTTAGAGGTGGATGATGTTCAGGTGTTTATTGTTGTTGGGTTGAATGTTTGGTTAGAATGTGGATGATGTTCAGGTGTTTATTGTTGTTGTGTTAAATGTTTGGTTGATGTCCAGGTGAGGTGGATGATGTTCAGGTGTTTTATTGTTGTTGGGTTGAATGTTTGGTTAAATGATTTGGTTTTATTGTTGAATGTTTGTGATGATGATTCAGGTGTTTATTGTTGTTGAAATGTTGAATGTTTGAATGGATGATGTTCAGGTTTTATTGTTGTTGGGTTGAATGTTTATTGTTTATTAAATATTTGGTTAGAGTGGATGATGTTCAGGTGTTTATTGTTGTTGGTTGAATGTTTGAATGTTTGGTTAGAGGTGATGATGTTCAGGTGTTGATTGTTGTTGTGTTAAATGTTTGGTTAGAGTGGATGATGTTCAGGTGTTTATTGTTGTTGGGTTGAATGTTTGGTTTGGAGGTGGATGATGTCCAGGTGTTTATTGTTGTTGGGTTGAATGTTTGTTTGTTAGAGGTGGATGATGTTCCAGGTGTTTATTGTTGTTGGGTTGAATGTTTGGTTTTGGTTAGAGGTGGATGATGTTCAGGTGTTTATTGTTGTTGGGTTGAATGTTTGAATGTTTGGTTAGAGGTGGATGATGTTCAGGTGTTGATTGTTGTTGGGTTGAATGTTTGAATGTTTGGTTAGAGGTGGATGATGTTCAGGTGTTTATTGTTGTTGAGTTGAATGTTTGGTTAGAGGTGGATGATGTTCAGGTGTTTATTGTTGTTGGGTTGAATGTTGAATGTTTGGTTAGAGGTGATGATGTTCAGGTGTTTATTGTTGTTGGGTTGAATGGTTGAATGTTTGGTTAGAGGTGGATGATGTTCAGGTGTTGATTGTTGTTGGTTGAATGTTTGGTTAGAGGTGGATGATGTTCAGGTGTTTATTGTTGTTGAGTTGAATGTTTGGTTAGAGGTGGATGATGTTCAGGTGTTTATTGTTGTTGGGTTGAATGTTTGGTTAGAGGTGGATGATGTCCAGGTGTTTATTGTTGTTGGGTTGAATGTTGAATGTTTGGTTAGAGGTGGATGATGTTCAGGTGTTTATTGTTGTTGGGTTGAATGTTTGAATGTTTGTTAGAGGTGGATGATGTCCAGGTGTTGATTGTTGTTGGGTTGAATGTTTGAATGTTTGGTTAGAGATGATGTTCAGGTGTTTATTGTTGTTGAGTTGAATGTTTGGTTAGAGGTGGATGATGTTCAGGTGTTGATTGTTGTTGAATGTTTGAATGTTTGGTTAGAGGTGATGATGTTCAGGTGTTTATTGTTGTTGGGTTGAATGGTTGAATGTTTGGTTAGAGGTGATGATGTTCAGGTGTTGATTGTTGTTGTGTTAAATGTTTGGTTAGAGGTGGATGATGTTCAGGTGTTTATTGTTGTTGGGTTGAATGTTTGGTTAGATGGATGATGTCCAGGTGTTTATTGTTGTTGGTTGAATGTTTGGTTAGAGGTGATGATTCAGGTGTTTATTGTTGTTGAGTTGAATGGTTGAATGTTTGGTTAGAGGTGGATGATGTTCAGGTGTTTATTGTTGTTGGGTTGAATGTTTGAATGTTTGGTTAGAGGTGGATGATGTTCAGGTGTTTATTGTTGTTGGGTTGAATGTTTGAATGTTTGGTTAGAGGTGGATGATGTTCAGGTGTTTATTGTTGTTGGGTTGAATGTTTGGTTAGAGGTGGATGATGTTCAGGTGTTTATTGTTGTTGAGTTGAATGTTTGAATGTTTGGTTAGAGTGGATGATGTTCAGGTGTTTATTGTTGTTGGGTTGAATGTTTGATTTGTTAGAGGTGGATGATGTTCAGGTGTTGATTGTTGTTGTGTTGAATGTTTGGTTAGAGGTGGATGATGTTCAGGTGTTTATTGTTGTTGGGTTGAATGTTTGGTTAGAGGTGGATGATGTTCAGGTGTTTATTGTTGTTGGGTTGAATGTTTGAATGTTAGAGGTGGATGATGTTCAGGTGTTTATTGTTGTTGGGTTGAATGTTTGGTTAGAGTAGTGGATGATGTTCAGGTGTTTATTGTTGTTGAGTTGAATGTTTGGTTAGAGGTGGATGATGTTCAGGTGTTTATTGTTGTTGGTTTGAATGTTTGGTTAGAGGTGGATGATGTCCAGGTGTTTATTGTTGTTGGGTTGAATGTTTGGTTAGAGTTTGTGATGATGTTCCAGGTGTTTATTGTTGTTGAGTTGAATGTTTGGTTAGAGGTGATGTTCAGGTGTTTATTGTTGTTGAATGTTGAATGTTTGGTTAGAGGTGGATGATGTTCAGGTGTTTATTGTTGTTGAATGTTGAATGTTTGGTTAGAGGTGATGATGTTCAGGTGTTTATTGTTGTTGGGTTGAATGTTTGGTTAGAGGTGATGATGTTCAGGTGTTTATTGTTGTTGGGTTGAATGTTTGGTTAGAGGTGGATGATGTTCAGGTGTTGATTGTTGTTGAGTTGAATGTTTGAATGTTTGGTTAGAGGTGATGATGTTCAGGTGTTTATTGTTGTTGGGTTGAATGTTTGGTTAGAGGTGGATGATGTTCAGGTGTTTATTGTTGTTGAGTTGAATGTTTGAATGTTTGGTTAGAGTGGATGATGTTCAGGTGTTTATTGTTGTTGGGTTGAATATTTGAATGTTTGTTAGAAATGTGATGATGTTCCATGTTGATTGTTTGTTGGGTTGAATGTTTGAATGTTTGGTTAGAGGTGATGATGTTCAGGTGTTTATTGTTGTTAGGTTGAATGTTTGGTTAGAGGTGGATGATGTTCAGGTGTTTATTGTTGTTGGGTTGAATGTTTGAATGTTTGGTTAGAGGTGGATGATGTCCAGGTGTTTATTGTTGTTGGGTTGAATGTTTGGTTAGAGGTGGATGATGTTCAGGTGTTGATTGTTGTTGGGTTTGAATGTTTGGTTAGAGGTGATGATGTCCAGGTGTTGATTGTTGTTGGGTTGAATGTTTGGTTAGAGGTGGATGATGTTCAGGTGTTTATTGTTGTTGGGTTGAATGTTTGGTTAGAGGTGGATGATGTTCAGGTGTTTATTGTTGTTGGGTTGAATGGTTGAATGTTTGGTTAGAGGTGGATGATGTTCAGGTGTTGATTGTTGTTGAATGTTTGAATGTTTGGTTAGAGGTGGATGATGTCCAGGTGTTTATTGTTGTTGGGTTGAATGCTTGGTTAGAGGTGGATGATGTTCAGGTGTTTATTGTTGTTGGTTTGAATGTTTGGTTAGAGGTGGATGATGTCCAGGTGTTTATTGTTGTTGTGTTGAATGTTTGGTTAGAGGTGGATGATGTCAGGTGTTTATTGTTGTTGGGTTGAATGTTTGGTTAGAGGTGATGATGTTCAGGTGTTTATTGTTGTTGAGTTGAATGTTTGGTTAGAGGTGATGATGTTCAGGTGTTTATTGTTGGGTTGAGTTTGGTTAGAGGTGGATGATGTTCAGGTGTTTATTGTTGTTGGGTTGAATGTTTGGTTAGAGTGGATGATGTTCAGGTGTTTATTGTTGTTGGTTGAATGTTTGGTTAGAGGTGGATGATGTCCAGTGTTTATTGTGTTGAGTTGATTGAATTTTGTTGAGGTTGAATGTTTGAATTGTTGGTGTTAATGTTTGGTTAGAGTGTGATGATGTTCAGTGTTTATTGTTGTTGGGTTGAATGTTTGGTTAGAGGTGGATGATGTTCAGGTGTTGATTATTGTTGGTTGAATGTTTGGTTAGAGGTGGATGATGTCCAGGTGTTTATTGTTGTTGGGTTGAATGTTTGAATGTTTGGTTAGAGGTGGATGATGTTCAGGTGTTTATTGTTGTTAGTTGAATGTTTGGTTAGAGGTGGATGATGTTCAGGTGTTTATTGTTGTGTTGAATGTTTGTTGAGGTGGATGAATGTTTATTGTTGTTGGGTTGAATGTTTGGTTAGAGGTGATGATGTTCAGGTGTTTATTGTTGTTGGGTTGAATGTTTGGTTAGAGGTGGATGATGTCCAGGTGTTTATTGTTGTTGGGTTGAATGTTTGGTTAGAGGTGGATGATGTTCAGGTGTTTATTGTTGTTGGGTTGAATGTTTGGTTGGTGAGGTGGATGATGTTCAGGTGTTGATTGTTGTTGGGTTGAATGTTTGGTTAGAGGTGGATGATGTTCAGGTGTTTTTGTTGTTGGGTTGAATGTTTGGTTAGAGGTGGATGATGTTCAGGTGTTTATTGTTGTTGTTTAAATGTTTGGTTAATGTTTGGTGTTTATTGTTGAATGTTTGGTTAGATGATGATGTCAGGTGTTTATTGTTGTTGAGTTGAATGTTTGGTTAGAGGTGGATGATGTTCAGGTGTTTATTGTTGTTGGGTTGAATGTTTGGTTAGAGTGGATGATGTTCAGGTGTTGATTGTTGAATGTTTGGTTAGAGGTGATGATGTTCAGGTGTTTATTGTTGTTGGGTTGAAATGTTTGGTTAGAGGTGGATGATGTTCAGGTGTTTATTGTTGTTGAGTTGAATGTTTGGTTAGAGGTGGATGATGTTCAGGTGTTTGTTGTTGAGGTGAATGTTTGCTTAGAGGTGATGATGTTCAGGTGTTTATTGTTGTTGGTTGAATGTTTGGTTAATGTGATTGGTTAGAGGTTGGTTAAATGAGAGGTGTGATCCAGGTGTTTATTGTTGTTGAGTTGAATGTTTGGTTAGAGGTGGATGATGTTCAGGTGTTTATTGTTGTTGGGTTGAATGTTTGGTTAGAGGTGGATGATGTCCAGGTGTTTATTGTTGTTGGGTTGAATGTTGAATGTTTGGTTAGAGGTGGATGATGTTCAGGTGTTTATTGTTGTTGAGTTGAATGTTTGAAGGTGGATGATGTTCAGGTGTTTATTGTTGTTAATGTTTGGTTAGAGGTGGATGATGTTCAGGTGTTTATTGTTGTTGGGTTGAATGTTTGGTTAGAGGTGGATGATGTTCAGGTGTTTATTGTTGTTGAGTTGAATGTTTGGTTAGAGGTGGATGATGTCAGGTGTTTATTGTTGTTGGGTTGAATGTTTGGTTAGAGGTGGATGATGTTCAGGTGTTTATTGTTGTTGGGTTGAATGTTGAATGGATGATGTTTAGATTGTTGCTGAGTTGAATGTTTGGTTAGAGGTGGATGATGTTCAGGTGTTGATTGTTCAGTTAAATGTTTGGTTAGAGGTGATGATGTTCAGGTGTTTATTGTTGTTGAATGTTGAATGTTTGGTTAGAGGTGGATGATGTTCAGGTGTTTATTGTTGTTGGGTTGAATGTTTGGTTAGAGGTGGATGATGTTCAGGTGTTTATTGTTGTTGAGTTGAATGTTTGTTGAATGTTTGGTGTTTATTGTTGTGGATGAATGTTTGGTTAGAGTGTTTATTGATGTTGGGTTGAATGTTTGAAATGTTTGGTTAGAGGTGGATGATGTCCAGGTGTTTATTGTTGTTGGGTTGAATGTTTGAATGTTTGGTTAGAGGTGGATGATGTCCAGGTGTTTATTGTTGTTGGGTTGAATGTTTGGTTAGAGGTGGATGATGTTCAGGTGTTTATTGTTGTTGGTTGAATGTTTGGTTAGAGGTGGATGATGTTCAGGTGTTTATTGTTGTTGTTGAATGGTTGAATGTTTGGTTAGAGGTGGATGATGTTCAGGTGTTTATTGTTGTTGTGTTGAATGTTTGGTTAATGGATTTGGTGTTTATTGTTGTTGAGTTGATGTTTGGTTAGAGGTGGATGATGTCCAGGTGTTTATTGTTGTTGGGTTGAATGTTTGAATGTTTGGTTAGAGGTGGATGATGTTCAGGTGTTTATTGTTGTTGAATGTTTGAATGTTTGGTTAGAGTGGATGATGTTCAGGTGTTTATTGTTGGGTTTGAATGTTTGGTTAGAGGTGGATGATGTTCAGGTGTTTATTGTTGTTGAATGGTTGAATGTTTGAATGTTTGAGATGGATGATGTTCAGGTGTTTATTGTTGTTGAATGTTGAATGTTTGGTTAGAGGTGGATGATGTTCAGGTGTTTATTGTTGTTGGGTTGAATGTTTGGTTAGAGGTGGATGATGTTCAGGTGTTTATTGTTGTTGGGTTGAATGTTTGGTTAGAGGTGGATGATGTTCAGGTGTTTATTGTTGTTGTTGAATGTTTGAATGCTTGGTTAGAGGTGGATGATGTTCAGGTGTTTATTGTTGTTGAGTTGAATGTTTGCTAGAGGTGGATGATGTTCAGGTGTTTATTGTTGTTGAGTTGAATGTTTGGTTAGAGGTGGATGATGTCCAGGTGTTTATTGTTGTTGGGGTTGAATGTTTGGTTAGAGGTGGATGATGTTCAGGTGTTTATTGTTGTTGAAATGTTTGAATGTTTGGTTAGAGGTGGATGATGTTCAGGTTTATTGTTGTTGAGTTGATTTTGAATGTTTGGTTAGAATGTTTATTGTTGAATGTTTGTTTGGTTAGAGGTGGATGATGTTCAGGTGTTGATTGTTGTTGTGTTAAATGTTTGGTTAGAGGTGGATGATGTCCAGGTGTTTATTGTTGTTGGGTTGAATGTTTGGTTAGAGGTGGATGATGTCCAGGTGTTTATTGTTGTTGGGTTGAATGTTGAATGTTTGGTTAGAGGTGGATGATGTCCAGGTGTTTATTGTTGTTGGGTTGAATGTTTGGTTAGAGGTGGATGATGTTCAGGTGTTTATTGTTGTTGAGTTGAATGTTTGAATGTTTGGTTAGAGGTGGATGATGTTCAGGTGTTTATTGTTGTTGGGTTGAATGTTTGAATGTTTGGTTAGAGGTGATGATGTCCAGGTGTTTATTGTTGTTGGGTTGAATGTTTGGTTAGAGGTGGATGATGTCCAGGTGTTGATTGTTGTTGGGCTGAATGTTTGAATGTTTGGTTAGAGGTGATGATGTCCAGGTGTTTATTGTTGTTGGGTTGAATGGTTGAATGTTTGGTTAGAGGTGGATGATGTTCAGGTGTTGATTGTTGTTGTGTTAAATGTTTGGTTAGAGGTGGATGATGTCCAGGTGTTTATTGTTGTTGGGTTGAATGTTTGGTTAGAGGTGGATGATGTTCAGGTGTTTATTGTTGTTGGTTGAATGTTTGGTTAGAGGTGGATGATGTCCAGGTGTTTATTGTTGGGTTGAATGGTTGAATGTTTGGTTAGAGGTGGATGATGTTCAGGTGTTGATTGTTGTTGGGTTGAATGTTTGAATGTTTGGTTAGAGGTGGATGATGTTCAGGTGTTTATTGTTGTTGAGTTGAATGTTTGAATGTTTGGTTAGAGGTGGATGATGTCAGGTGTTTATTGTTGTTGGGTTGAATGTTTGGTTAGAGGTGGATGATGTCCAGGTGTTTATTGTTGTTGGGTTGAATGTTTGAATGTTTGGTTAGAGGTGGATGATGTTCAGGTGTTTATTGTTGTTGGGTTGAATGGTTGAATGTTTGGTTAGAGTGGATGATGTTCAGGTGTTTATTGTTGTTGTGTTAAATGTTTGGTTAGAGGTGGATGATGTCCAGGTGTTTATTGTTGTTGGGTTGAATGTTTGGTTAGAGGTGGATGATGTCCAGGTGTTTATTGTTGTTGGGTTGAATGTTTGGTTAGAGGTGGATGATGTCCAGGTGTTTATTGTTGTTGGGTTGAATGGTTGAATGTTTGGTTAGAGGTGGATGATGTTCAGGTGTTGATTGTTGTTGGGTTGAATGTTTGAATGTTTGGTTAGAGGTGGATGATGTTCAGGTGTTGATTGTTGTTGGGTTGAATGTTGAATGTTTGGTTAGAGGTGGATGATGTTTGAATGTTTATTGTTGTTGGGTTGAATGTTTGGTTAGAGGTGATGATGTCCAGGTGTTGATTGTTGTTGGGTTGAATGTTTGAATGTTTGGTTAGAGGTGGATGATGTTCAGGTGTTTATTGTTGTTGGGTTGAATGTTTGAATGTTTGGTTAGAGGTGGATGATGTTCAGGTGTTGATTGTTGTTGTTTGAATGTTTGGTTAGAGGTGGATGATGTTCAGGTGTTTATTGTTGTTGGGTTGAATGTTTGGTTAGAGGTGGATGATGTTCAGGTGTTTGTTGTTGGGTTGAATGTTTGGTTAGAGGTGGATGATGTTCAGGTGTTGATTGTTGTTGGGTTGAATGTTTGAATGTTTGGTTAGAGGTGGATGATGTCCAGGTGTTGATTGTTGTTGTGTTGAATGTTTGGTTAGAGGTGGATGATGTCCAGGTGTTTATTGTTGTTGGGTTGAATGTTTGGTTAGAGGTGGATGATGTTCAGGTGTTTATTGTTGTTGAGTTGAATGTTTGGTTAGAGGTGGATGATGTTCAGGTGTTTATTGTTGTTGGGTTGAATGTTTGAATGTTTGGTTAGAGGTGGATGATGTTCAGGTGTTTATTGTTGTTGGGTTGAATGTTTGAATGTTTGGTTAGAGGTGGATGATGTCCAGGTGTTGATTGTTGTTGGGTTGAATGTTTGAATGTTTGGTTAGAGGTGGATGATGTTCAGGTGTTTATTGTTGTTGGGTTGAATGTTTGGTTAGAGGTGGATGATGTCCAGGTGTTGATTGTTGTTGGGTTGAATGTTTGAATGTTTGGTTAGGAGGTGGATGATGTCCAGGTGTTTATTGTTGTTGGGTTGAATGGTTGAATGTTTGGTTAGAGGTGGATGATGTTCAGGTGTTGATTGTTGTTGTGTTAAATGTTTGGTTAGAGGTGGATGATGTCCAGGTGTTTATTGTTGTTGGGTTGAATGTTTGGTTAGAGGTGGATGATGTCAGGTGTTTATTGTTGTTGGGTTGAATGTTTGGTTAGAGGTGGATGATGTTCAGGTGTTTATTGTTGTTGGGTTGAATGTTGAATGTTTGGTTAGATGGATGATGTTCAGGTGTTGATTGTTGTTGGGTTGAATGTTTGAATGTTTGGTTAGAGGTGGATGATGTCCAGGTGTTGATTGTTGTTGGGTTGAATGTTTGAATGTTTGGTTAGAGGTGGATGATGTCCAGGTGTTTATTGTTGTTGGGTTGAATGTTTGGTTAGAGGTGGATGATGTCCAGGTGTTTATTGTTGTTGGGTTGAATGTTTGAATGTTTGGTTAGAGGTGGATGATGTTCAGGTGTTTATTGTTGTTGAGTTGAATGGTTGAATGTTTGGTTAGAGGTGGATGATGTTCAGGTGTTGATTGTTGTTGGGTTGAATGTTTGGTTAGAGGTGGATGATGTTCAGGTGTTTATTGTTGTTGGGTTGAATGTTTGGTTAGAGGTGGATGATGTTCAGGTGTTTATTGTTGTTGGGTTGAATGTTTGGTTAGAGGTGGATGATGTTCAGGTGTTTATTGTTGTTGGGTTGAATGTTTGAATGTTTGGTTAGAGGTGGATGATGTTCAGGTGTTTATTGTTGTTGAGTTGAATGTTTGGTTAGAGGTGGATGATGTTCAGGTGTTTATTGTTGTTGGGTTGAATGTTTGGTTAGAGGTGGATGATGTTCAGGTGTTTATTGTTGTTGGGTTGAATGTTTGAATGTTTGGTTAGAGGTGGATGATGTTCAGGTGTTTATTGTTGTTGGGTTGAATGTTTGGTTAGAGGTGGATGATGTTCAGGTGTTTATTGTTGTTGGGTTGAATGTTTGGTTAGAGGTGGATGATGTTCAGGTGTTTATTGTTGTTGGGTTGAATTGAATGTTTGGTTAGAGGTGGATGATGTTCAGGTGTTTATTGTTGTTGGGTTGAATGTTTGAATGTTTGTTAGAGTGGATGATGTCCAGGTGTTTATTGTTGTTGGGTTGAATGTTTGAATGATTTGGTGTTGATTGTTGTTGGGTTGAATGTTTGGTTAGGTGGATGATGTTCAGGTGTTTATTGTTGGGTTGAATGTTTGGTTAGAGGTGGATGATGTTCAGGTGTTTATTGTTGTTGGGTTGAATGTTTGGTTAGAGGTGGATGATGTTCAGGTGTTTATTGTTGTTGGGTTGAATGTTTGAATGTTTGGTTAGAGGTGGATGATGTCAGGTGTTTATTGTTGTTGGGTTGAATGTTTGGTTAGAGGTGGATGATGTTCAGGTGTTTATTGTTGTTGGGTTGAATGTTTGAATGTTTGGTTAGAGGTGGATGATGTTCAGGTGTTGATTGTTGTTGGGTTGAATGTTTGGTTAGAGGTGGATGATGTTCAGGTGTTTATTGTTGTTGGGTTGAATGTTTGGTTAGAGGTGGATGATGTCCAGGTGTTTATTGTTGTTGGGTTGAATGTTGAATGTTTGGTTAGAGGTGGATGATGTTCAGGTGTTTATTGTTGTTGGGTTGAATGGTTGAATGTTTGGTTAGAGGTGGATGATGTTCAGGTGTTTATTGTTGTTGAGTTGAATGTTTGGTTAGAGGTGGATGATGTCCAGGTGTTTATTGTTGTTGGGTTGAATGTTTGGTTAGAGGTGGATGATGTTCAGGTGTTTATTGTTGTTGAGTTGAATGTTTGGTTAGAGGTGGATGATGTTCAGGTGTTTATTGTTGTTGGGTTGAATGTTTGAATGTTTGGTTAGAATGTTTGGTTAGAGGTGGATGATGTTCAGGTGTTTATTGTTGTTGAATGTTTGAATGTTTGGTTAGAGGTGGATGATGTTCAGGTGTTTATTGTTGTTGGTTGAATGTTTGGTTAGAGGTGGATGATGTTCAGGTGTTTATTGTTGTTGGGTTGAATGTTTGGTTAGAGGTGGATGATGTTCAGGTGTTTATTGTTGTTGGGTTGAATGTTTGGTTAGAGGTGGATGATGTTCAGGTGTTTATTGTTGTTGGGTTGAATGTTTGGTTAGAGGTGGATGATGTTCAGGTGTTTATTGTTGTTGGGTTGAATGTTTGGTTAGAGGTGGATGATGTTCAGGTGTTTATTGTTGTTGGGTTGAATGTTTGGTTAGAGGTGGATGATGTTCAGGTGTTTATTGTTGTTGAGTTGAATGTTTGTTTGGTTAGAGGTGGATGATGTTCAGGTGTTTATTGTTGTTGAGTTGAATGTTTGGTTAGAGGTGGATGATGTTCAGGTGTTTATTGTTGTTGGTTGAATGTTTGGTTAGAGGTGGATGATGTTCAGGTGTTTATTGTTGTTGAGTTGAATGTTTGGTTAGAGGTGGATGATGTCAGGTGTTTATTGTTGTTGGGTTGAATGTTTGGTTAGAGGTGGATGATGTTCAGGTGTTTATTGTTGTTGGGTTGAATGTTTGGTTAGAGGTGGATGATGTTCAGGTGTTTATTGTTGTTGAATGTTGAATGTTTGGTTAGAGTGGATGATGTTCAGGTGTTTATTGTTGTTGGGTTGAATGTTTGGTTAGATGTGGATGATGTTCAGGTGTTTATTGTTGTTGAATGTTTGAATGTTTGGTTAGAGGTGGATGATGTTCAGGTGTTTATTGTTGTTGGGTTGAATGTTTGGTTAGAGGTGGATGATGTTCAGGTGTTTATTGTTGTTGGGTTTGAATGTTTGGTTAGAGGTGGATGATGTTCAGGTGTTTATTGTTGTTGGGTTGAATGTTTGAATGTTTGGTTAGAGGTGGATGATGTTCAGGTGTTTATTGTTGTTGGGTTGAATGTTTGGTTAGAGGTGGATGATGTTCAGGTGTTTATTGTTGTTGGGTTGAATGTTTGGTTAGAGGTGGATGATGTTCAGGTGTTTATTGTTGTTGGGTTGAATGTTTGGTTAGAGGTGGATGATGTTCAGGTGTTTATTGTTGTTGGGTTGAATGTTTGAATGTTTGGTTAGAGGTGGATGATGTCCAGGTGTTTATTGTTGTTGGGTTGAATGTTTGAATGTTTGGTTAGAGGTGGATGATGTTCAGGTGTTTATTGTTGTTGGGTTGAATGTTTGGTTAGAGGTGGATGATGTTCAGGTGTTGATTGTTGTTGAGTTGAATGTTTGGTTAGATGTTTGGTGTAGATTGTTGTTGGATTGATGTTTGGTGTTGTTCATTGTTGATTGTTGTTGAGTTGAATGTTTGGTTAGAGGTGGATGATGTTCAGGTGTTTATTGTTGTTGGGTTGAATGTTTGAATGTTTGGTTAGAGGTGGATGATGTTCAGGTGTTTATTGTTGTTGAGTTGAATGTTTGAATGTTTGGTTAGAGGTGGATGATGTTCAGGTGTTTATTGTTGTTGGGTTGAATGTTTGGTTAGAGGTGGATGATGTTCAGGTGTTTATTGTTGTTGGGTTGAATGTTTGAATGTTTGGTTAGAGGTGGATGATGTTCAGGTGTTTATTGTTGTTGGGTTGAATGTTTGAATGTTTGGTTAGAGGTGGATGATGTTCAGGTGTTTATTGTTGTTGGGTTGAATGTTTGAATGTTTGGTTAGAGGTGGATGATGTTCAGGTGTTTATTGTTGTTGGGTTGAATGTTTGGTTAGAGGTGGATGATGTTCAGGTGTTTATTGTTGTTGGGTTGAATGTTTGGTTAGAGGTGGATGATGTTCAGGTGTTTATTGTTGTTGGGTTGAATGTTTGAATGTTTGGTTAGAGGTGGATGATGTTCAGGTGTTTATTGTTGTTGAGTTGAATGTTTGGTTAGAGGTGGATGATGTTCAGGTGTTTATTGTTGTTGGGTTGAATGTTTGGTTAGAGGTGGATGATGTTCAGGTGTTTATTGTTGTTGAGTTGAATGTTTGGTTAGAGGTGGATGATGTTCAGGTGTTTATTGTTGAATGTTTGGTTAGTTGATGTTCATGTTTATTGTTGTTGGGTTGAATGTTTGGTTAGAGGTGGATGATGTTCAGGTGTTTATTGTTGTTGAGTTGAATGTTTGGTTAGAGGTGGATGATGTTCAGGTGTTTATTGTTGTTGGGTTGAATGTTTGGTTAGAGGTGGATGATGTTCAGGTGTTTATTGTTGTTGAGTTGAATGTTTGGTTAGAGGTGGATGATGTTCAGGTGTTTATTGTTGTTGAGTTGAATGTTTGGTTAGAGGTGGATGATGTTCAGGTGTTTATTGTTGTTGGGTTGAATGTTTGGTTAGAGGTGGATGATGTTCAGGTGTTTATTGTTGTTGGGTTGAATGTTTGGTTAGAGGTGGATGATGTTCAGGTGTTTATTGTTGTTGGGTTGAATGTTTGAATGTTTGGTTAGAGGTGGATGATGTTCAGGTGTTTATTGTTGTTGAGTTGAATGTTTGGTTAGAGGTGGATGATGTTCAGGTGTTTATTGTTGTTGGGTTGAATGTTTGGTTAGAGGTGGATGATGTTCAGGTGTTTATTGTTGTTGGGTTGAATGTTTGGTTAGAGGTGGATGATGTTCAGGTGTTTATTGTTGTTGAGTTGAATGTTTGGTTAGAGGTGGATGATGTTCAGGTGTTTATTGTTGTTGGGTTGAATGTTTGGTTAGAGGTGGATGATGTTCAGGTGTTTATTGTTGTTGGGTTGAATGTTTGGTTAGAGGTGGATGATGTTCAGGTGTTTATTGTTGTTGAGTTGAATGTTTGAATGTTTGGTTAGAGGTGGATGATGTTCAGGTGTTTATTGTTGTTGGGTTGAATGTTTGAATGTTTGGTTAGAGGTGGATGATGTTCAGGTGTTTATTGTTGTTGGGTTGAATGTTTGGTTAGAGGTGGATGATGTTCAGGTGTTTATTGTTGTTGGGTTGAATGTTTGAATGTTTGGTTAGAGGTGGATGATGTTCAGGTGTTTATTGTTGTTGGGTTGAATGTTTGGTTAGAGGTGGATGATGTTCAGGTGTTTATTGTTGTTGAGTTGAATGTTTGGTTAGAGGTGGATGATGTTCAGGTGTTTATTGTTGTTGGGTTGAATGTTTGGTTAGAGGTGGATGATGTTCAGGTGTTTATTGTTGTTGGGTTGAATGTTTGGTTAGAGGTGGATGATGTTCAGGTGTTTATTGTTGTTGAGTTGAATGTTTGAATGTTTGGTTAGGTGGATGATGTTCAGGTGTTTATTGTTGTTGGTTAGTTGAATGTTTGGTTAGAGGTGGATGATGTTCAGGTGTTTATTGTTGTTGGGTTGAATGTTTGGTTTTGAGTTAGTGGATGATGTTCAGGTGTTTATTGTTGTTGGGTTGAATGTTTGGTTTGGTTAGAGGTGGATGATGTTCAGGTGTTTATTGTTGTTGAGTTGAATGTTTGGTTAGAGGTGGATGATGTTCAGGTGTTTATTGTTGTTGGGTTGAATGTTTGGTTAGAGGTGGATGATGTTCAGGTGTTTATTGTTGTTGGGTTGAATGTTTGAATGTTTGGTTAGAGGTGGATGATGTTCAGGTGTTTATTGTTGTTGGGTTGAATGTTTGAATGTTTGGTTAGAGGTGGATGATGTTCAGGTGTTTATTGTTGTTGAATGTTTGAATGTTTGGTTAGAGGTGGATGATGTTCAGGTGTTTATTGTTGTTGAGTTGAATGTTTGGTTAGAGGTGGATGATGTTCAGGTGTTTATTGTTGTTGGGTTGAATGTTTGGTTAGAGGTGGATGATGTTCAGGTGTTTATTGTTGTTGAATGTTGAATGTTTGGTTAGAGGTGGATGATGTTCAGGTGTTTATTGTTGTTGGTTGAATGTTTGGTTAGAGGTGGATGATGTTCAGGTGTTTATTGTTGTTGGGTTGAATGTTGAATGTTTGGTTAGAGGTGGATGATGTTCAGGTGTTTATTGTTTTTTGGTTGAATGTTTGAATGTTTGGTTAGAGGTGGATGATGTTCAGGTGTTTATTGTTGTTGAATGTTTGAATGTTTGGTTAGAGGTGGATGATGTTCAGGTGTTTATTGTTGTTGAGTTGAATGTTTGGTTAGAGGTGGATGATGTTCAGGTGTTTATTGTTGTTGGTTGAATGTTGAATGTTTGGTTAGAGGTGGATGATGTTCAGGTGTTTATTGTTGTTGAGTTGAATGTTTGGTTAGAGGTGGATGATGTTCAGGTGTTTATTGTTGTTGAGTTGAATGTTTGGTTAGAGGTGGATGATGTTCAGGTGTTTATTGTTGTTGGGTTGAATGTTTGGTTAGAGGTGGATGATGTCCAGGTGTTTATTGTTGTTGGGTTGAATGTTTGGTTAGAGGTGGATGATGTTCAGGTGTTTATTGTTGTTGGGTTGAATGTTTGAATGTTTGGTTAGAGGTGGATGATGTTCAGGTGTTTATTGTTGTTGAGTTGAATGTTTGGTTAGAGGTGGATGATGTTCAGGTGTTTATTGTTGTTGAGTTGAATGTTTGGTTAGAGGTGGATGATGTTCAGGTGTTTATTGTTGTTGGGTTGAATGTTTGGTTAGAGGTGGATGATGTTCAGGTGTTTATTGTTGTTGGGTTGAATGTTTGGTTAGAGGTGGATGATGTTCAGGTGTTTATTGTTGTTGGGTTGAATGTTTGGTTAGAGGTGGATGATGTTCAGGTGTTTATTGTTGTTGGGTTGAATGTTTGGTTAGAGGTGGATGATGTTCAGGTGTTTATTGTTGTTGGGTTGAATGTTTGGTTAGAGGTGGATGATGTTCAGGTGTTTATTGTTGTTGAGTTGAATGTTTGGTTAGAGGTGGATGATGTTCAGGTGTTTATTGTTGTTGGGTTGAATGTTTGAATGTTTGGTTAGAGGTGGATGATGTTCAGGTGTTTATTGTTGTTGAGTTGAATGTTTGGTTAGAGGTGGATGATGTTCAGGTGTTTATTGTTGTTGGGTTGAATGTTTGGTTAGAGGTGGATGATGTTCAGGTGTTTATTGTTGTTGGGTTGAATGTTTGGTTAGAGGTGGATGATGTTCAGGTGTTTATTGTTGTTGAGTTGAATGTTTGGTTAGAGGTGGATGATGTTCAGGTGTTTATTGTTGTTGAGTTGAATGTTTGGTTAGAGGTGGATGATGTTCAGGTGTTTATTGTTGTTGGGTTGAATGTTTGGTTAGAGGTGGATGATGTTCAGGTGTTTATTGTTGTTGAGTTGAATGTTTGGTTAGAGGTGGATGATGTTCAGGTGTTTATTGTTGTTGGGTTGAATGTTTGGTTAGAGGTGGATGATGTTCAGGTGTTTATTGTTGTTGGGTTGAATGTTTGGTTAGAGGTGGATGATGTTCAGGTGTTTATTGTTGTTGAGTTGAATGTTTGGTTAGAGGTGGATGATGTTCAGGTGTTGATTGTTGTTGGGTTGAATGTGTTTGGTTAGAGGTGGATGATGTTCAGGTGTTTATTGTTGTTGGGTTGAATGTTTGGTTAGAGGTGGATGATGTTCAGGTGTTTATTGTTGTTGGTTGAATGTTTGGTTAGAGGTGGATGATGTTCAGGTGTTTATTGTTGTTGAGTTGAATGTTTGGTTAGAGGTGGATGATGTTCAGGTGTTTATTGTTGTTGGGTTGAATGTTTGGTTAGAGGTGGATGATGTTCAGGTGTTTATTGTTGTTGGGTTGAATGTTTGGTTAGAGGTGGATGATGTTCAGGTGTTTATTGTTGTTGGGTTGAATGTTTGGTTAGAGGTGGATGATGTTCAGGTGTTTATTGTTGTTGAGTTGAATGTTTGGTTAGAGGTGGATGATGTTCAGGTGTTTATTGTTGTTGAGTTGAATGTTTGAATGTTTGGTTAGAGGTGGATGATGTTCAGGTGTTGATTGTTGTTGGGTTGAATGTTTGAATGTTTGGTTAGAGGTGGATGATGTTCAGGTGTTTATTGTTGTTGAGTTGAATGTTTGAATGTTTGGTTAGAGGTGGATGATGTTCAGGTGTTTATTGTTGTTGAGTTGAATGTTTGGTTAGAGGTGGATGATGTTCAGGTGTTTATTGTTGTTGGGTTGAATGTTTGGTTAGAGGTGGATGATGTTCAGGTGTTTATTGTTGTTGGGTTGAATGTTTGGTTAGAGGTGGATGATGTTCAGGTGTTTATTGTTGTTGAGTTGAATGTTTGGTTAGAGGTGGATGATGTTCAGGTGTTTATTGTTGTTGAGTTGAATGTTTGGTTAGAGGTGGATGATGTTCAGGTGTTTATTGTTGTTGGGTTGAATGTTTGAATGTTTGGTTAGAGGTGGATGATGTTCAGGTGTTTATTGTTGTTGGGTTGAATGTTTGGTTAGAGGTGGATGATGTTCAGGTGTTTATTGTTGTTGAGTTGAATGTTTGGTTAGAGGTGGATGATGTTCAGGTGTTTATTGTTGTTGGGTTGAATGTTTGGTTAGAGGTGGATGATGTTCAGGTGTTTATTGTTGTTGGGTTGAATGTTTGGTTAGAGGTGGATGATGTTCAGGTGTTTATTGTTGTTGTTGAATGTTGAATGTTTGGTTAGAGGTGGATGATGTTCAGGTGTTGATTGTTGTTGGTTGAATGTTTGGTTAGAGGTGGATGATGTTCAGGTGTTTATTGTTGTTGAGTTGAATGTTTGGTTAGAGGTGGATGATGTTCAGGTGTTTATTGTTGTTGGGTTGAATGTTTGGTTAGAGGTGGATGATGTTCAGGTGTTTATTGTTGTTGGGTTGAATGTTTGGTTAGGATGATTTCAGGTGTTTATTGTTGTTGGGTTGAATGTTTGGTTAGAGGTGGATGATGTTCAGGTGTTTATTGTTGTTGAGTTGAATGTTTGGTTAGAGGTGGATGATGTTCAGGTGTTTATTGTTGTTGAGTTGAATGTTTGGTTAGAGGTGGATGATGTTCAGGTGTTTATTGTTGTTGGGTTGAATGTTTGTTGTTGGGTTGAATGTTTGGTTAGAGGTGGATGATGTTCAGGTGTTTATTGTTGTTGGGTTGAATGTTTGGTTAGAGGTGGATGATGTTCAGGTGTTGATTGTTGTTGGGTTGAATGTTTGGTTAGAGGTGGATGATGTTCAGGTGTTTATTGTTGTTGGGTTGAATGTTTGGTTAGAGGTGGATGATGTTCAGGTGTTTATTGTTGTTGAGTTGAATGTTTGGTTAGAGGTGGATGATGTTCAGGTGTTTATTGTTGTTGGGTTGAATGTTTGGTTAGAGGTGGATGATGTTCAGGTGTTTATTGTTGTTGGGTTGAATGTTTGGTTAGTTTGGTTAGAGGTGGATGATGTTCAGGTGTTTATTGTTGTTGGTTGAATGTTTGGTTAGATGGATGATGTTCAGGTGTTTATTGTTGTTGGGTTGAATGTTTGGTTAGAGGTGGATGATGTTCAGGTGTTGATTGTTGTTGGGTTGAATGTTTGGTTAGAGGTGGATGATGTTCAGGTGTTGATTGTTGTGGTTGAATGTTTGGTTAGAGGTGGATGATGTCCAGGTGTTGTTGTTGGGTTGAATGTTTGGTTAGAGGTGGATGATGTTCCAGGTTTTATTGTTTGAGGTGGATGATGTTCAGGTGTTTGTTCCACCACCTGGATGATGTTCCAGGTGTTTATTGTTGTTGGGTTGAATGTTTGTTAGAGGTGGATGATGTCCAGATGTTGATTGTTCCATTATGTTCCACCACCTGCATCCCCCTTCCACCTCCTGTATACCCCTTCCATTACTTTCCACCACCTGCATTCCCCTTCCACCTCCTGTATACCCCTTCCATTACTTTCCACCACCTGCATTCCCCTTCCACCTCCTGTATACCCCTTCCATTATGTTCCACCACCTGTATCCCCCTTCGTCTCCCTGTATCCTCCTGTAATCCCCATTCCAAGGCTGTACCCCTTTCCACCCCTCGTACCCCTTTCTACCCCTGTATCCCCTTTCCACCCCTAGTATCCCCCTTCTACCCTTTTCCACCCCTAGTATCCCCATTCTACCCTTTTCCACCCCTAGTATCCCCCTTCTACCCCTTTCCACACCTAGTATCCCCATTCTACCCCTTTCCACCCCTATATCCCCATTCTACCCCTTTCCACCCCTAGTATCCCCATTCTACCCCTTTCCACTCCTAGTATCCCCCTTCTACCCCTTCCCACCCCTATATCTCCTTTACACCCCTAGTATCCCCATTCTACCCCTTTCCACACCTAGTATCCCCATTCTACCCCTTTTCACCCCTAGTATCCCCATTCTACCCCTTTCCACCCCTAGTATCCCCATTCTACCCCTGTATCTCCTTTCCACCCCTAGTATCCCCATTCTACCCCTTTTCACCCCTGTATCTCCTTTCCACCCCTCCACCCGCTCTATCCCCCTTCCACAACATGTATCCCCCTTCCACCCCTCTACAAACCCTGTATCCTGCTTCCATCCCCTTCCAATCCCTGTATCAACCCTCCTCCCCTTTTAACCCCCCATTTATCCTCCTGTATCCCACTTCCACCCGCTGTATCCCAATTCCATCCCCTTCCACCCCCTGTATCCTCCTGTATAGCCTTTCCATCCGCTCTATCAAACTTCCACCCCCTGTATCCACCTTCCACCCACTTCCACTACCTGTATCCCCTTCCACCCCCTATTTCCCATAGCCTACACCAGACAAGGTCCTGGTCTGAGACTGAGTTTAATTAACAAGATGCAGTAGCTTCTGGAAAGATCCTAGTCTGAGACTGGGCCTGAGGCTGTACAGGGTTGTCTCTTAATGAGCTGCCCATGGTGATATAGAGAGACTCAGTGTGCAATATGAGCACAATCACAATCTAATGGGCTGATTCATCTAGAAAGGAACATCATTTAACACAACATTGCCTTTTAGTGGCTGATCTTCAGCTCATCAGGACATCAAATATTATTTTACTCCTGTTTGGTACAATTATATTTGCACATTTTAATATCAGGTACTCCATGTACAGTCTATTACACAGCTGCCAGTCATTTCCCATTTATGTTCAGAACTTAACTAATTGAATAAGGCCTGGCGACAGATAAAGGTAGATAGGCTGCCATATTATTCTCCTGGAACCAACCCAGGACTTGGACTGTGTTTAATCACAGGTGTTGTTTTGGAACCTGAATTAATACAGATAGAGGGAGAGGAAGATAGCGTCTCAGCTTTACCTACACAGATATACTGGGCCTACTGTTTTTCATTAGCCTCTAAGGTAATATGCAGCGCAGTGAGATAGAGAGGTCATGAGCAGATGAGCTCCTGAAAAATATACATTTAGAGTTGGATAAACTTGGATTGATCCACAAGGACATATACAGGATACTACCCTCCACAACACTATGTCACCAGGACATATACAGGATACTACCCTCCACAACATAACCTTCACTATGTCACCAGGACATATACAGGATGCTTACCCTCCACAACACTATGTCACCAGGACATATACAGGATACTACCCTCTACAACACTATGTCACCAGGACATATACAGGATACTACCCTCTACAACACTATGTCACCAGGACATATACAGGATGCTACCCTCTACAACACTATGTCACCAGGACATATACAGGATGCTTACCCTCCACAACACTATGTCACCAGGACATATACAGGATGCTACCCTCTACAACACTATGTCACCAGGACATATACAGGATACTACCCTCTACAACACTATGTCACCAGGACATATACAGGATACTACCCTCCACAACATAACCTTCACTATGTCACCAGGACATATACAGGATACTACCCTCTACAACACTATGTCACCAGGACATATACAGGATACTACCCTCTACAACACTATGTCACCAGGACATATACAGGATACTACCCTCCACAACATAACCTTCACTATGTCACCAGGACATATACAGGATACTACCCTCTACAACACTATGTCACCAGGACATATACAGGATACTACCCTCCACAATATAACCTTCACTATGTCACCAGGACATATACAGGATACTACCCTCCACAACACTATGTCACCAGGACATATACAGCATACTACCCTCCACAACACTATGTCACCAGGACATATACAGGATACTACCCTCTACAACATAACCTTCACTATGTCACCAGGACATATACAGGATACTACTCTCTACAACACTATGTCACCAGGACATATACAGGATACTACCCTCTACAACACTATGTCACCAGGACATATACAGGATACTACCCTCTACAACACTATGTCACCAGGACATATACAGGATACTACCCTCTACAACACTATGACACCAGGACAAATACAGGATACTACCCTTTACAACACTATGTCACCAGGACATATACAGGATACTACCCTTTACAACACTATGTCACCAGGACATATACAGGATACTACCCTCCACAACACTATGTCACCAGGACATATACAGGATACTACCCTCTACAACACTATGTCACCAGGACATATACAGGATACTACCCTCTACAACACTATGTCACCAGGACATATACAGGATACTACCCTCTACAACACTATGTCACCAGGACATATACAGGATACTACCCTCCACAACATAACCTTCACTATGTCACCAGGACATATACAGGATACTACCCTCCATAACACTATGTCACCAGGACATATACAGGATACTATCCTCTACAACACTTTGTCACCAGGACATATACAGGATACTACCCTCTACAACACTATGTCACCAGGACATATACAGGATACTATCCTCTACAACACTATGTCACCAGGACATATACAGGATACTACCCTCTACAACACTATGTCACCAGGACATATACAGGATACTACCCTGTACAACACTATGTCACCAGGACATATACAGGATACTACCCTCTACAATACTATGTCACCAGGACATATACAGGATACTAGCCTTCTCAACATAACCTTCACTATGTCACCAGGACATATACAGGATACTACCCTCTACAACATAACCTTCACTATGTCACCAGGACATATACAGGATACTACCCTCTATAACACTATGTCACCAGGACATATACAGGATACTACCCTCCACAACACTATGTCACCAGGACATATACAGTATACTACCCTCCACAACATCACCTTCACTATGTCACCAGGACATAGACAGGATACTACCCTCTACAATACTATGTCACCAGGACATATACAGGATACTACCCTCCACAACATAACCTTCACTATGTCACCAGGACATATACAGGATACTACCCTCCACAACACTATGTCACCAGGACATATACAGGATACTACCCTCCACAACATAACCTTCACTATGTCACCAGGACATATACAGGATACTACCCTCCACAACACTATGTCACCAGGACATATACAGGATACTACCCTCTACAACACTATGTCACCAGGACATATACAGGATGCTACCCTCCACAACATAACCTTCACTATGTCACCAGGACATATACAGGATACTACCCTCTACAACATAACCTTCACTATGTCACCAGGACATATACAGGATACTACCCTCCACAACATAACCTTCACTATGTCACCAGGACATATACAGGATACTACCCTCCATAACATAACCTTCACTATGTCACCAGGACATATACAGGATACTACCCTCTACAACACTATGTCACCAGGACATATACAGGATACTACCCTCTACAACACTATGTCACCAGGACATATACAGGATACTACCCTCTACAACACTATGTCACCAGGACATATACAGGATGCTACCCTCCACAACACTATGTCACCAGGACATATACAGGATACTACCCTCCACAACACTATGTCACCAGGACATATACAGGATACTACCCTCTACAACACTATGTCACCAGGACATATACAGGATACTACCCTCCATAACATAACCTTCACTATGTCACCAGGACATATACAGGATACTACCCTCTACAACACTATGTCACCAGGACATATACAGGATGCTACCCTCCAGAAACATAACCTTCACTATGTCACCAGGACATATACAGGATACTACCCTCTACAACACTATGTCACCAGGACATATACAGGATACTACCCTCTACAACACTATGTCACCAGGACATATACAGGATACTACCCTCTACAACACTATGTCACCAGGACATATACAGGATGCTACCCTCTACAACACTATGTCACCAGGACATATACAGGATGCTACCCTCCACAACACTATGTCACCAGGACATATACAGGATGCTTACCCTCCACAACATAACCTTGACTCCAAATCAAACTCCAAACCTACAACCTGATTTTGGACAAAATGACCAGAAAGGATTCCTACTACTAAATATTCTTATTCCCAAGGTATATACAGCAAATGCTCTGGCAAACCAACGACCAGCAAAAGAAGCACAACAGAAACCTGAAAATACCATCCAACCTGGGTCTGAATGAGTCATGTTTAGTCTGAAGCTACTTTTAAAGCCAAGATTTAAAAATAAAACGAAATTACAAGAATCTATTTTACTTTATAAGGACTGAATGCTAAGTTAAGCCTACCAAGCTTTCTAGGACAGAACAGATCTGGTTGCAACTTCAGTTAGCACTGAGGTGTGAAGTGAGACGTGTCAAAGCCCTTGAGCCCAACAATGGCAGGAGAGGTTCAAAGCCTCCCTCACCCAAATACAGAGGCCTTTGAGGACCCCGGCTCCATGGCTTTCCCCTGTGCTATAGGACATCACAATAAGGTACTCCTAAAAATGAGAAGGCATGGAAAGAGTACAAAATGAAGCTCCTCATGGACAATCAAGAGACACCTTCTGCTGACTTCTAATAAATGGGAACGTAAGCAACTTCATCTTCCACACAGACCCTCCCCTGGCATGGTGCTGTATTAACACACTACACCTCTGTTAAGGGAGGGGTGTTAACAATGGGTGTAACCTCAGGATACTAGACAACGAGGACTCTGAGTCAGCCAATGTTAACCTGTACCAGTCTGGAACAGTATTGGTACATAGCAACCCCAAACAGTTTCAGGTGGATTTCACAGAATCAAAGAGTGAGGGTAGCAGGAGAAAAGGCTCTCCCACCCCAAGCGAGACAGACCAGAACTCTTCCTTAATTCAGGATCGGTATCCCCTCTGGTTGATGGTTGAGCTAACATAGGCTCATGTGATTAGCATGAGGTTGTAAGTAACAAGAACATTTCCCAGGACATAGACATGTCTGCACTCTGGAAAGACATCTTCAACAGGAGAAAGAGCAGGAGCGGAAGAAGAAGGCCCAGCGGCAAGAGAAGAAAAGAGCCCTAGAGGAGACGGTGAGAGCGCTGGTGGAGAAGGTGAAAAAGATGACGTGTGATAGAGAACAAAACATTATAGAGGTGGCCACCCCGCAGAGAGCCAGCAGAACAGTCCACCCCAGACCCTGACCATAGCCTCGACATCACAGCAGGACAGATAAATGAAGAACCCCAAGCCCAGGGAGAATCCCACCCCCTCTGAGCACCTCTACTGTCAGCCCCCTGATAGCCCTCCTGAGAACCCCCACACCCACTGAGGACATCACAAGCCACCGCACTCCTTATGGACTCAAACAAGAAATATATACAAGAAAATACACTTTTTCCCAATTACACACTCTAAACTTGGTGTCCGAACACCCAGAGCACCCTAGACCTTCTGTCTGAGGATCAACTAGGGACACCCAGCCACATAATAATACAAACAGGCACAAAAGACCTGAGAGCACAGAAGGAACGGGTGGCCACAGCACCCTAGGGAGTGATTGAAAAAGCTTCTTCTACTTTCCCCAACGCAAAACTTTCCCCAAAGCGGTTATCTCCACCTTGCTACCACAAAAATAATTCCACCCTGCTACCATACAGTGGGTAAACGCAAGAATTTCCATAACTGTGCCTCAAAACTAAATGTTTACCCGGCCCACCACTCCACCCTGGACTTGAACAGTCTTTACGACCAGGTCCAGCTCTACAAGGCAGCAGTGCCCACCTTCGCCAGGACCATAAAGGCGTCACCCTTAACCACCGCCCCAACACCTCACACAGGAGCAACAGATCAACAGACACCCCGCGCCGACTAGCAATACACTCTCCCAGATCTGCGGGCCTCTCCAAACCCCCACCCCAACCAATCCATACATGTCCATGTCCTGGGAAATGTTCTTGTTACTGACAAGCAGGCTCTGAGCTCTGAAGCAAGCTTCCAGAAAATTACAACGGAAATGGTGCCACACCAAACTGCAAGTCATCCGATTAGCTTTGTAAGGGAATACCCCCTGTATTGGACAAAAATGAATGGCATGTCATTGGCATCGGACAAACCATATACACATTGGCCAATACCACCCAATTCGGCGTTGATTCATCCAAAGTGTATTGCAAATGCCATATGGTAATTGCCAGTTGTAACACTTTAAAAAATTCAACAGGGGGCAAATGCGCTCCACCGGGGTTTTTCATATTGGATATGTAACCCAAATTAATGTCCAAAAGTAAAATTTTGAAAAAATGAACTTTTTTTCAAAAACTTATCACCCCTTAAAAAGTGCTTTCTGGACCGTTTTTCGAAATTCTTTCGATTTTTTTGTCAATTACACATGTGTAAGAACTGTATGAATATACTTTTGTCCAATTTTATTATCATAATTTTTTTAATTTTTTTATATGCGCATAAGGAATATGTTTTGTCCAATTCCAATATGATTTCATAGGAAGTCAAAAGTCAAAAGTCAAAAATGTCAAAATTTTGTAAAAACTTCACACACCCATAAAAAGTGCTTTCTGGACCGTTTTTCGAAATTCTTTCGATTTTTTGTCAATTACACATGTGTAAGAACTGTATGAATATACTTTTGTCCAATTTTATTATCATAATTTTTTTTTTTTTTTTTTTACATGCGCATAAGGAATATGTTTTGTCCAATTCCAATATGATTTCATAGGAAGTCAAAGTCAAAAGTCAAAAATGTCAAAATTTTGTAAAAACTTCACACACCCTTAAAAAAGTGCTTTCTGGACCGTTTTTTGAAATTCTTTCAATTTTTTTGTCAATTACACATGTGTAAGAACTGTATGAATATACTTTTGTCCAATTTTATTATCATATTTTTTATATTTTTTTTTAATTGTGCATAAGGATTTTTTTTTGTGGGCCAAATGACGTAAGAAATTTGACATGCTCAAAAATCCTGCAGAAATGCAAAATTGACTGGCCTGATGAACTCGGGATGGCCGGGCAGTGATAGTTGTTCCTTTCCATCACTCGTTGTGTTGATTTCATCATGTCCATTAGGTGATGTTTTTCACTATAGAATCATATTGCAAGTGCGCGCGCATTTGCAATATGTTTCAATGTGCATTTACCATATGAAATTTGACATGCTCAAAAATGCAAAATTGACTGGTCTGATGGACACAGGATGGCCGAGCAGTGATAGTTGTACATTTCCATCACTCGTTGTGTTGATTTCATCATGTCCATTAGGTGATGTTTTTCACTATAGAATCATATTGCAAGTGCGCGCATTTGCAATATGTTTCAATGTGCATTTACCATATGAAATTTGACATGCTCAAAAATGCAAAATTGACTGGTCTGATGAACACAGGATGGCTGAGCAGTGATAGTTGTACATTTCCATCACCTGTTGTGTTGATTTCATCATGTCCATTTGTTTATGTTTTCTCACTTTTGCAAAGTCACTGTGCATTTGCAATATGGTTCAATGGGCAGGTACCATCACGAATTTGTCATGCTATAAAAATCCTGCAGGAATGTGAAATTGACTGGTCTGATGAACACAGGATGGCCGAGCAGTGATAGTTGTACATTTCCATCACTTGTTGTGTTGATTTCATCATGTCCATTAGGTGATGTTTTTTCACTATAGAATCATATTGCAAATGCACGTGCATTGTTGTGCAACTGGTAACCCAAAAATAAAAATATGGTTGTAAATGCATTTACCGGTCATTCTGATATTAATGCTCGCTATGGGAACACAGGATGGCCGGGCAGTGATAGTTGTACATTTCCATCACTCGTTGTGTTGATTTCATCATGTCCATTAGGTGATGTTTTTACACTATAGAATCATATTGCAAGTGCGCGCGCATTTGCAATATGTTTCAATGTGCATTTACCATATGAAATTTGACATGCTCAAAAATGCAAAATTGACTGGTCTGATGGACACAGGATGGCCGAGCAGTGATAGTTGTACATTTCCATCACTCGTTGTGTTGATTTCATCATGTCCATTAGGTGATGTTTTTACACTATAGAATCATATTGCAAGTGCGCGCATTTGCAATATGTTTCAATGTGCATTTACCATATGAAATTTGACATGCTCAAAAATGCAAAATTGACTGGTCTGATGGACACAGGATGGCCGAGCAGTGATAGTTGTACATTTCCATCACTCGTTGTGTTGATTTCATCATGTCCATTAGGTGATGTTTTTACACTATAGAATCATATTGCAAGTGCGCGCGCATTTGCAATATGTTTCAATGTGCATTTACCATATGAAATTTGACATGCTCAAAAATGCAAAATTGACTGGTCTGATGGACACAGGATGGCCGAGCAGTGATAGTTGTACATTTCCATCACTCGTTGTGTTGATTTCATCATGTCCATTAGGTGGTCCACTATAGAATCATATTGCAAGTGCGCGCGCATTTGCAATATGTTTCAATGTGCATTTACCATATGAAATTTGACATGCTCAAAAATGCAAAATTGACTGGTCTGATGAACACAGGATGGTACATTTCCATCACTCGTTGTGTTGATTTCATCATGTCCATTTGTTTATGTTTTCTCACTTTTGCAAAGTCACTGTGCATTTGCAATATGGTTCAATGGGCAGGTACCATCACGAATTTGTCATGCTATAAAAATCCTGCAGGAATGTGAAATTGACTGGCCCGATGAACTCGGGATAGCTGGGCAGTGATTCTGGTTCATCTCCATGGCTCGTTAGGGTTGATTTCAGAATGTCACTTTTGGTGATGGTCCCTCTCCGTTTAAACATATTGCTAATGTACAAAAGTCAACTAGCAAGTCAGTGTCCATCAGTCAATTAGATGTCATTTTGACACCAAACTGATACCAATTGACACCAAACCCACTTTTTCCAACTCATTTAGAAGCCAACTATCATATATGTCAGAGCAGGCCCATAATTCACAGCGCCTTTAGTTTAAAACATAATAAAAACGTAAAACACATAGTTACGTTCTAGCTGCGGGTCCAGGTCAGACATTATGTGAAGGCCTATGTGAGGCGACGCCGAATCCCGAGTTTCGGCTCGATAGGTCCTTCGGTGCCCGAGTAAAACCCTAATTGGTGCTGAAAATCCACTTTTTTCCATGCCTTGCTATGGGGTCCTTGAATGAGCTATCGGACCGAAACGTTGGGGTCCGTCTCTATGGGCCGAGCCGGTTCCAATGCACCTAGTCTTGTGTCTCTGAGACTTTTCTAAATGTCGCCATTTTCGTAATGGTCAAAATGAATTGAAATCATTGCAAATGTACGAGGCTATTTCTCGGTCCGAGAACCTTCTAGAGCCACCTAACTCACCACGCACTATCGACCCGAGGTCTAGAACAGGTTTCTAAAGTTTCGGAACTCTAGGTCTGACGGTTCTTTTTAGCTCGAACAAAGCTAACTATTGGAGGCACTGTCTGTCTCTACAACCCCAATACGTCCCTCCTTCCAAGTTGTGTGTCTGTGTGATTTAGTTTTCCTTTGAAATTTTATGGGAAAAATGACTGATTTACAGTTCATGGGGGTTGCCTAATCACACATATGAAGTTTTGGACAGATCTGACTTTTTAACCCCTCGAAACAGCCCCTGAGACACCAATTAAGGCACTTCCGGTTGGCACAGGAAGCTATAAGTCAACACATATCCTCACTGGGCTATGCTTTTACAGAATCCTGTGTTTTAAGTCCTTACGTTAAGAATTGACTGATTTACACAGGGTTGAATGCACTATGTCTATCAAACTGCAGGCAGGTAATGGAAAAACACTTTTAGGGTGATTTTAACCACTTCCGGTTGGTCCAGGAAGCCTAGAATCAACACAGGTAGACCTCATACTGGCCTGATGGACTGTTATCAAAGACAGGTTCATACGGCATTCATAACCCATATAGACTTCAGGTTGAATTTAGGGGTGCAGGCAATGTATTCCTATGGGGAGAGAAGTCAATGCAAACTATTTGAAGTAAACACCTTCTTTTAACTATTAAGGGTTAATGCCACACGGTCAACGTTAGGCTTGCACGGATCGGAAGGACCTTAGGAACGTACCTGAGGTCGAATTGTGCTTCTCACCCTAACGGTTCTCTCACTGTCACCCAAAAGCAAATGACGTTGTGGGGCAGGCTTCATTTTGGGCCTACTTTTCTAATGGTCGCTGCGCTCAGACCGAGCGAGCTACGGTCAAGCGGGATATCTCGTTGAACTCGGCACGGCCTAGAGATTATGTTTATGCCATTGCCTGCTCTCTGTGTCTTTGAGAACCGCACTTTTTCACTCCAGCCTTGCTGTGTGTGCGTGTGAGAGCTTTTCTTTGACATCTGTTGGGAGAAATGACTGATTTACAGTTCATGAGGGTTACCTAGTCACACATATGAAGTTTTGAAAAGATCTGACCTTTTTAACCCTTGGAAACTGCCACTGTGACATCATTAAAGGCACTTCCGGTTGGCACAGGAAGCTATAAGTAAACCCATGTCTTGATTGACATAGAAACTTACAGAATCCTGAGTTTTAAGTCCTTACGTTAAGAATTGACTGATTTACACAGGGTTGAATGCACTATGTCTATCAAACTGCAGGCAGGTAATGGAAAAACACTTTTAGGGTGATTTTAACCACTTCCGGTTGGTCCAGGAAGCCTAGAATCAACACAGGTAGACCTCATACTGGCCTGATGGACTGTTACCAAAGACAGGTTCATACGGCATTCATAACCCATATAGACTTCAGGTTGAATTTAGGGGTAAAGGCAATGTATTCCTATGGGGAGAGAAATCAATGCAAACTATTTGAAGTAAACACCTTCTTTTAACTATTAAGGGTTAATGCCACACGGTCAACGTTAGGCTTGCACGGATCGGAAGGACCTTAGGAACGTACCTGAGGTCGAATTGTGCTTCTCACCCTAACGGTTCTCTCACTGTCACCCAAAAGCAAATGACGTTGTGGGGCAGGCTTCATTTTGGGCCTACTTTTCTAATGGTCGCTGCGCTCAGACCGAGCGAGCTACGGTCAAGCGGGATATCTCGTTGAACTCGGCACGGCCTAGACATTATGTTTATGCCATTGCCTGCTCTCTGTGTCTTTAAGAACCACACTTTTCACTCCATCCTTGCTGTGTGTGCTTGTGAGAGCTTTTCTTTGACATCTGCTGGGAGAAATGACTGATTTACAGTTTAGGAGGGTTACCTGGTCACACATATGAAGTTTTGGAGAGATGTGACTTTTCTAACCCTTCAAAACAGACAGTGTGACCCAATTAAAGGCACTTCCGGTTGGCACAGGAAGCTATAAGTAAACACATGTCTTGATTGACATAGCCACTTACAGAATCCTGAGTTTTAAGTCTTTAAGTTAAGAATTGACTGATCTACACAGGGTTGAATGCACTATGTCTATCAAACTGCATGCAGTGTATGGATCAACACTGATAAGGTGATTTCAACCACTTCCGGTTGCTTCAGGAAGCTTATAATTGGCACAGGTAGACCTCATAGTGGTCTGATGGACTGTCATAGAAGACAGGTTCATAAGTCATTCATAACCCACATAGGCTTCAGGTTGAATTTAGGGGTGCAGGCAATGTATTCCTATGGGGAGAGAAGTCAATGCAAACTATTTGAAGTAAACACCTTCTTTTAACTATTAAGGGTTAATGCCACATGGTCAAGGTTAGGCTTGCACGGATCGGGAGGACCTCAGGAACGTACCTGAGGTCGAATTGTGCTTCTCACCCTAACGGTTCTCTCACTGTCACCCAAAAGCAAATGACATTGAGGGCCAGGCTTCCTTTTGCGCCTTCTTTTTTTCAAGGTCGCTGCACTCAGAGCGAGCTACGGTCAAGCGGGCGTCTCGTTGAACTCTGCACAGCCTGGAGACTATGGTGATGCCATTTTTTGTGTTGATTTCAGAATGCCATTTTGGTGATGGTCCCTCTCCGTTTAAACATATTGCTAATGTACAAAAGTCAACTAGCAAGTCAGTGTCCACCAGTCAATTAGATGTCATTCTGACACCAAATTGATACCAATTGACACCAAACCCACTTTTTCCAACTCATTTAGAAGCCAACTATCACATATGTCAGAGCAGGCCCATAATTCACAGCGCCATTAGTTTAAAACATAATAAAAACGTAAAACACATAGTTACGTTCTAGCTGCGGGTCCAGGTCAGACATTATGTGAAGGCCTATGTGAGGCGACCCCGAATCCCGAGTTTCGGCTCGATAGGTCCTTCGGTGCCCGAGTAAAACCCTAATTGGTGCTGAAAATCCACTTTTTCCATGCCTTGCTATGGGGTCCTTGAATGAGCGATCGGACCGAAACGTTGGGGTCCGTCTCTATGGGCCGAGCCGGTTCCAATGCACCTAGTCTTGTGTCTCTGAGACTTTTCTAAATGTCACCATTTTCGTAATGGTCAAAATGAATTGAAATCATTGCAAATGTACGAGGCTATTTCTCGGTCCGAGAACCTTCTAGAGCCACCTAACTCACCACGCACTATCGACCCGAGGTCTAGAACAGGTTTCTAAAGTTTCGGAACTCTAGGTCTGACGGTTCTTTTTAGCTCGAACAAAGCTAACTATTGGAGGCACTGTCTGTCTCTACAACCCCCAATACGTCCCTCCTTCCAGGTTGTGTGTCTGTGTGATTTAGTTTTCCTTTGAAATTTTATGGGAAAAATGACTGATTTACAGTTCATGGGGGTTGCCTAATCACACATATGAAGTTTTGGACAGATCTGACTTTTTAACCCCTCGAAACAGCCCCTGAGACACCAATTAAGGCACTTCCGGTTGTCACAGGAAGCTATAAGTCAACACATATCCTCACTGGGCTATGCTTTTACAGAATCCTGAGTTTTAAGTCCTTACGTTAAGAATTGACTGATTTACACAGGGTTGAATGCACTGTGTCTATCAAACTGCAGGCAGGTAATGGAAAAACACTTTTAGGGTGATTTTAACCACTTCCGGTTGGTCCAGGAAGCTTAGAATCAACACAGGTAGACCTCATACTGGCCTGATGGACTGTTACCAAAGACAGGTTCATACGGCATTCATAACCCATATAGACTTCAGGTTGAATTTAGGGGTAAAGGCAATGTATTCCTATGGGGAGAGAAATCAATGCAAACTTTTTGAAGTAAACACCATCTTTTAACTATTAAGGGTTAATGCCACACTGTCAACGTTAGGCTTGCACGGATCGGAAGGACCTTAGGAACGTACCTGAGGTCGAATTGTGCTTCTCACCCTAACGGTTCTCTCACTGTCACCCAAAAGCAAATGACGTTGTGGGGCAGGCTTCATTTTGGGCCTACTTTTCTAATGGTCGCTGCGCTCAGACCGAGCGAGCTACGGTCAAGCGGGATATCTCGTTGAACTCGGCACGGCCTAGACATTATGTTTATGCCATTGCCTGCTCTCTGTGTCTTTAAGAACCACACTTTTTCACTCCATCCTTGCTGTGTGTGCGTGTGAGAGCTTTTCTTTGACATCTGCTGGGAGAAATGACTGATTTACAGTTCATGAGGGTTACCTAGTCACACATATGAAGTTTTGAAAAGATCTGACCTTTTTAACCCATGGAAACTGCCACTGTGACACCATTAAAGGCACTTCCGGTTGGCACAGGAAGCTATAAATAAACTCATATCATGATTGGGGTATGCCTTTACAGAATCCCGAGTTTTAAGTCTTTACGTTAAGAACTGAGTTATTTACGGAGGGTTTAGTGAGTGTGTGTTATTTCAGAAAATCATAGAAAATCACAGAAATCTCGCAGAGCTCCGCAGCACACTTTAAAAAGATTCGTAAGAACAACCTGCAACTGGATCTGTAACCGTTGAAAAAAAAAACACCTATCCGTGAACATCACCAAGGTGTCGTTGTACGATTTCTCTTAAATGACGATAGATAAATGGCTGGTTCTTTTTTATTGACACCGGAGGCTCCTTGACTTTGACGTGAAGTGGAAAAATAATTTCTCTATTTTCATTTTGGACCTTTAATCCCAGATAAATGGCCATAACTCAAAAACCGTTGAGGCCTAGACGCCATCTTGTTCGGGGCCAACTGCCCATTATGCCGCCCCTACGCTCACCGAGTTTCGGCTTCTAAATATTTTCAGTTTTCGAGATAAGGCCCCGTCGTGAATCGTGATGTTTTGTAGCAATAGCCATATGATTGCTTATGCCCTCTTGTGGGAATTTCCGGGACATGGGAAAAATGACATAAATCTTATTATTTTTGTAAAACGGAAACCGAATGTCCGACAACGTTCATTTGATGACTTCCTGGTAGGTCCGGCCCTGCCGCTCGGCCCGACGCCGTCCGCGAATTTTACAAACGATTTCGGACGTCTAGTAAGGGACCGTACATTTGCAATATGGACTTTCTCACTAACCATACAGGTACTGCCGAATTCTTCCCTTAAGGTATGGAAAGACAGTACCGTGTAGTATCGAAGAGCCCTTACTGCTGCTCCACCAAACTGGAAGTCTTCCGACTAGCTTTGGAAAGACAGTACCGTGCAGTATCGAAGAGCCCTCACTGCTGCTCCACCAAACTGCAAGTCTTCCAACTAGCTTGGAAAGACAGTACCGTGCAGTATCGAAGAGCCCTTACTGCTGCTCCACCAAACTGCAAGACATCCGACTAGCTTGGAAAGACAGTACCGTGCAGTATCGAAGAGCCCTCACTGCTGCTCCACCAAACTGCAAGACATCCGACTAGCTTGGAAAGACAGTACTGTGCAGTATCGAAGAGCCCTCACTGCTGCTCCACCAAACTGCATGTCATCCGACTAGCTTGGAAAGACAGTACCGTGCAGTATCGAAGAGCCCTCATTGCTGCTCCACCAAACTGCAAGACATCCGACTAGCTTGGAAAGACAGTACTGTGCAGTATCGAAGAGCCCTCACTGCTGCTCCACCAAACTGCATGTCATCCGACTAGCTTGGAAAGACAGTACCGTGCAGTATCGAAGAGCCCTCACTGCTGCTCCACCAAACTGCATGTCATCCGACTAGCTTGGAAAGACAGTACCGTGCAGTATCGAAGAGCCCTCACTGCTGCTCCACCAAACTGCAAGTCATCCGACTAGCTTGGAAAGACAGTACCGTGCAGTATCGAAGAGCCCTCACTGCTGCTCCACCAAACTGCATGTCATCCGACTAGCTTGGAAAGACAGTACCGTGCAGTATCGAAGAGCCCTCACTGCTGCTCCACCAAACTGCATGTCATCCGACTAGCTTGGAAAGACAGTACCGTGCAGTATCGAAGAGCCCTCACTGCTGCTCCACCAAACTGCAAGTCATCCGACTAGCTTGGAAAGACAGTACCGTGCAGTATCGAAGAGCCCTCACTGCTGCTCCACCAAACTGCATGTCATCTGACTAGCTTTGGAAAGACAGAACCGTGCAGTATCGAAGAGCCCTCACTGCTGCTCGTCCATCCTATTTTTCCAACTTAATTGAGGAAAATAAGAACAACTCCACAAAAACGGATACTGTCGCAAAGCTAACTAACATACTACATTAGATATCCATGTTTCACTATGTAACATACTACATTAGATATCCAAAGCTAACTAACATACTACATTAGATATCCAAAGCTAACTAAAAAGCAGCATTCCCCAAGAGAGGATAGCTTTCACTTCAGCAGTGATAAATTCATGAACTTCTTTGAGGAAAAGATCATGATTATTAGAAAAGCAAATTACGGACTCCTCTTTAAATCTGCATTTTCCTCCAAAGCTCAGTTGGCCTGAGTCTGCACAACTCTGTGAGGACCTTGGACCGAGGGAGACACTCAAGTGTTTTAGTACTACATCTCTTGACACAATGATGAAAATAATCATGGCCTCTAAACCTTCAAGCTGCATACTGGACCCTATTCCAACTAAACTACTGAAAGAGCTGCTTCCTGTGCTTGGCCCTCCTATGTTGAACATAATAAACGGCTCTCTATCCACCGGATGTGTACCAAACTCACTAAAAGTGGCAGCAATAAAGCCTCTCTTGAAAAAGCCAAACCTTTACCCAGAAAATATAAAATAACTATTGGCCTATATCAATCTTCCATTCCTCCCAAAAATATTAGAAAAAGTTGTTGGCAGCAACTCACTGTCTCCCTGAAAACAAACAATGTATATGAAATGCTTCAGTCTGGTTTTAGACCCCATCATAGCACTGAGACTGCACTTGTGAAAGTGGTAAATTACCTTTTAATGGCGTCAGACCAAGGCTCTGCAGCTGTCCTCGTGCTTCTTGGCCTTAGTGACAAAGCACTAAATAAACTCCAGTTAGTGCTCAATATGGCTGCTAGAATCTTGACTAGAACCAAAAAATGTGATCATATTACTCCAGTGCTAGCCTCCCTACACTGACTTCATGTCAAGGCAAGGGCTGATTTCAAGGTTTTACTGCTAACCTACAAATCATTACATGGGCTTGCTCCTACCTATCTCTCTGATTTGGTCCTGCCATACATACCTAAACGTACGCCATGGTCACAAAACATTGCTTGCTATTTGCCTCCTAATTGTCCCTAGAATTTCTAAGCAAACAGCTGGAGGCAGGGCTTTCTCCTATAGAGCTCAATTTTTATGGAATGGTCTGCCTACCCATGTGAGAGACATAAACTCGGTCTCAACTTTTAAGTGTTTACTGAAGACTCATCTCTTCAGTGGGTCATATGATTGAGTGTTGTCTGGCCCAGGAGTGGGAAGGTGAACGGAAAGGCTCTGGAGCAACGAACCGCCCTTGCTGTCTCTGCCTGGCTGGTTCCCCTCTATCCACTGGGATTCTCTGCCTCTAACCCTATTACAGAGGCTGAGTCACTGGCTTACTGGTGCTCTTCCATGCCGTCCCTAGGAGGGGTGCGTCACTTGAGTGGGTTGAGTCACTGATGTGATCTTCCTGTCTGGGTTGGCACCCCCTTAGGGTTGTGCCGTGGCGGAGATCTTTGTGGGCTCTACTCGGCCTTGTCTCAGGATGGTAAGTTGGTGGTTGAAAATATCCCTCTAGTGGTGTGAGGCTGTGCTTTGGCAAAGTGGGTGGGATTATATCCTGCCTGTTTGGCCCTGTCCGGGGTTATCGTCGGATGGGGCCACAGTGTCTCCCGACCCCTCCTGTCTCAGCCTCCTGTATTTATTCTGCAGTAGTTTATGTGTCGGGGCTAGGGTCAGTCTGTTATGTCTGGAGTCTTTCACCTGTGTTATCTGGTGTCCTGTGTGAATTTTAAGTATGCCTCTCTAATTAAGTATGCTCTCTCTAATTAAGTATGCCTCAGGACTACCTGGCCTGATGAGTCCTTGCTGTCCCCAGTCCACCTGGCCGTGCTGCTGCTCCAGTTTCAACTGTTCTGCCTTCGGCTATGGAACCCTGACCTGTTCACCTGACTTGCTACCTGTCCCAGACCTGCTGTTTTCAACTCTCTAGAGACAGCAGAGTGGTAGAGATACTCTCAATGATTGGCTATTAAAAGCCAACTGACATCTACTCCTGAGGTGTTGACCTGTTGCACTCTCGACAACCACTGTGATTAGTATTATCTGACACTGCTGGTCATCTATGAACATTTGAACATCTTGGTCACGTTCTGTTATAATCTCCACCCGGCCATGTTCTGTTATAATCTCCAACCGGCACAGCCAGAAGAGGACTGGCCACCCCTCATAGCCTGGTTCCTCTCTACCCAGTACAGCCAGAAGAGGACTGACCACCCCACATAGCCTGGTTCCTCTCTAGGTTTATAATCACCACTATCCTACCAACAGGACATCATTGGACAATAAACTATGGCACAGGCAGGGAGCCCAGCCAACAGCGAGTTGCAGTAATCAAGACGGGAGATGACAAGTGCCTGGATTAGGACCTGCGCCGCTTCCTGTGTGAGGCAGGGTCGTACTCTGCGGATGTTGTAGAGCATGAACCTACAGGAACGGGACACCGCCTTGATGTTAGTTGAGAACGTCAGGGTGTTGTCCAGGATCACGCCAAGGTTCTTAGCGCTCTGGGAGGAGGACACAATGGAGTTGTCAACCGTGATGGCGAGATCATGGAACGGGCAGTCCTTCCCCGGGAGGAAGAGGAGCTCCGTCTTGCTGAGGTTCAGCTTGAGGTGGTGATCCGTCATCCACACTGATATGTCTGCCAGACATGCAGAGATGCGATTCGCCACCTGGTCATCAGAAGGGGGAAAGGAGAAGATTAATTGTGTGTCGTCTGCATAGCAATGATAGGAGAGACCATGTGAGGTTATGACAGAGCCAAGTGACTTGGTGTATAGCGAGAATAAGAGAGGGCCTAGAACAGAGCCCTGGGGGACACCAGTGGTGAGAGCGCGTGGTGAGGAGACAGATTCTCGCCACGCCACCTGGTAGGAGCGACCTGTCAGGTAGGACGCAATCCAAGCGTGGGCCGCGCCGGAGATGCCCAACTCGGAGAGGGTGGAGAGGAGGATCTGATGGTTCACAGTATCGAAGGCAGCCGATAGGTCTAGAAGGATGAGAGCAGAGGAGAGAGAGTTAGCTTTAGCAGTGCGGAGCGCCTCCGTGATACAGAGAAGAGCAGTCTCAGTTGAATGACTAGTCTTGAAACCTGACTGATTTGGACATCATTGGACAATAAACTAGAGAGGTACGATCACGAATATCCTACCAACAGGACATCATTGGACAATAAACTAGAGAGGTACGATCACGAATATCCTCCCAACAGGACGTCATTGGACAATAAACTAGAGAGGTACGATCACGAATATCCTCCCAACAGGACATCATTGGACAATAAACTAGAGAGGTACGATCACGAATATCCTCCCAACAGGGCATCATTGGACAATAAACTAGAGAGGTACGATCACGAATATCCTCCCAACAGGACATCATTGGACAATAAACTAGAGAGGTACGATCACGAATATCCTGCCAACAGGACATCATTGGCCAATAAACTAGAGAGGTACGATCACGAATATCCTACCAACAGGACATCATTGGACAATAAACTAGAGAGGTACGATCACGAATATCCTCCCAACAGGACATCATTGGACAATAAACTAGAGAGGTACGATCACGAATATCCTCCCAACAGGACATCATTGGACAATAAACTAGAGAGGTACGATCACGAATATCCTCCCAACAGGACATCATTGGACAATAAACTAGAGAGGTACGATCACGAATATCCTACCAACAGGACATCATTGGACAATAAACTAGAGAGGTACGATCACGAATATCCTCCCAACAGGACATCATTGGACAATAAACTAGAGAGGTACGATTACGAATATCCTACCAACAGGACATCATTGGACAATAAACTAGAGAGGTACGATCACAAATATCCTCCCAACAGGACATCATTGCACAATAAACTAGAGAGGTACGATCACGAATATCCTCCCAAAAGGACATCATTGGACAATAAACTAGAGAGGTACGATCACGAATATCCTCCCAACAGGACATCATTGGACAATAAAATAGAGAGGTACGATCACGAATATCCTACCAACAGGACATCATTGGACAATTAACTAGAGAGGTACGATCACGAATATCCTCCCAACAGGACATCATTGGACAATAAACTAGAGAGGTACGATCACGAATATCCTCCCAACAGGACATCATTGGACAATAAAATAGAGAGGTACGATCACGAATATCCTACCAACAGGACATCATTGGACAATAAACTAGAGAGGTACGATCACGAATATCCTACCAACAGGACATCATTGGACAATAAACTAGAGAGGTACGATCACGAGTATCCTACCAACAGGACATCATTGGACAATAAACTAGAGAGGTACGATCACGAATATCTTACCAACAGGACATCATTGGACAATAAACTAGAGAGGTACGATCACGAATATCCTCCCAACAGGACATCATTGGACAATAAATTAGAGAGGTACGATCACGAATATCCTACCAACAGGACATCATTGGACAATAAACTAGAGAGGTACGATCACGAATATCCTCCCAACAGGACATCATTGGACAATAAACTAGAGAGGTACGATCACGAATATCCTCCCAACAGGACATCATTGGACAATAAACTAGAGAGGTACGATCACGAATATCCTACCAACAGGACATCATTGGACAATAAACTAGAGAGGTACGATCACGAATATCCTACCAACAGTACATCATTGGACAATAAACTAGAGAGGTACGATCACGAATATCCTCCCAACAGGACATCATTGGGCAAAAAACTAGAGAGGTACGATCACGAATATCCTCCCAACAGGACATCATTGGACAATAAACTAGAGAGGTACGATCACGAATATCCTACCAACAGGACATCATTGGACAATAAACTAGAGAGGTACGATCACGAATATCCTACCAACAGGACATCATTGGACAATAAACTAGAGAGGTACGATCACGAATATCCTACCAACAGTACATCATTGGATAATAAACTAGAGAGGTACGATCACAAATATCCTCCCAACAGGACATCATTGGACAATAAACTAGAGAGGTACGATCACGAATATCCTCCCAACAGGACATCATTGGATAATAAACTAGAGAGGTACGATCACGAATATCCTCCCAACAGGACATCATTGGGCAAAAAACTAGAGAGGTACGATCACGAATATCCTCCCAACAGGACATCATTGGACAATAAACTAGAGAGGTACGATCACGAATATCCTACCAACAGGACATCATTGGACAATAAACTAGAGAGGTACGATCACGAATATCCTACCAACAGGACATCATTGGACAATAAACTAGAGAGGTACGATCACGAATATCCTACCAACAGTACATCATTGGATAATAAACTAGAGAGGTACGATCACAAATATCCTCCCAACAGGACATCATTGGGCAAAAAACTAGAGAGGTACGATCACGAATATCCTCCCAACAGGACATCATTGGACAATAAACTAGAGAGGTACGATCACGAATATCCTACCAACAGGACATCATTGGACAATAAACTAGAGAGGTACGATCACGAATATCCTACCAACAGGACATCATTGGACAATAAACTAGAGAGGTACGATCACGAATATCCTACCAACAGTACATCATTGGATAATAAACTAGAGAGGTACGATCACGAATATCCTACCAACAGTACATCATTGGACAATAAACTAGAGAGGTACGATCACGAATATCCTCCCAACAGGACATCATTGGGCAAAAAACTAGAGAGGTACGATCACGAATATCCTCCCAACAGGACATCATTGGACAATAAACTAGAGAGGTACGATCACGAATATCCTACCAACAGGACATCATTGGACAATAAACTAGAGAGGTACGATCACGAATATCCTACCAACAGGACATCATTGGACAATAAACTAGAGAGGTACGATCACGAATATCCTACCAACAGTACATCATTGGATAATAAACTAGAGAGGTACGATCACAAATATCCTCCCAACAGGACATCATTGGACAATAAACTAGAGAGGTACGATCACGAATATCCTCCCAACAGGACATCATTGGATAATAAACTAGAGAGGTACGATCACGAATATCCTCCCAACAGGACATCATTGGGCAAAAACTAGAGAGGTACGATCACGAATATCCTCCCAACAGGACATCATTGGACAATAAACTAGAGAGGTACGATCACGAATATCCTACCAACAGGACATCATTGGACAATAAACTAGAGAGGTACGATCACGAATATCCTACCAACAGGACATCATTGGACAATAAACTAGAGAGGTACGATCACGAATATCCTACCAACAGTACATCATTGGATAATAAACTAGAGAGGTACGATCACAAATATCCTCCCAACAGGACATCATTGGACAATAAACTAGAGAGGTACGATCACGAATATCCTCCCAACAGGACATCATTGGATAATAAACTAGAGAGGTACGATCACGAATATCCTACCAACAGGACATCATTGGCCAATAAACTAGAGAGGTACGATCACGAATATCCTCCCAACAGGACATCATTGGACAATAAACTAGAGAGGTACGATCACGAATATCCTCCCAACAGGACATCATTGGACAATAAACTAGAGAGGTACGATCACGAATATCCTCCCAACAGGACATCATTGGGCAAAAACTAGAGAGGTACGATCACGAATATCCTCCCAACAGGACATCATTGGACAATAAACTAGAGAGGTACGATCACGAATATCCTACCAACAGGACATCATTGGACAATAAACTAGAGAGGTACGATCACGAATATCCTACCAACAGGACATCATTGGACAATAAACTAGAGAGGTACGATCACGAATATCCTACCAACAGTACATCATTGGATAATAAACTAGAGAGGTACGATCACAAATATCCTCCCAACAGGACATCATTGGACAATAAACTAGAGAGGTACGATCACGAATATCCTCCCAACAGGACATCATTGGATAATAAACTAGAGAGGTACGATCACGAATATCCTACCAACAGGACATCATTGGCCAATAAACTAGAGAGGTACGATCACGAATATCCTCCCAACAGGACATCATTGGACAATAAACTAGAGAGGTACGATCACGAATATCCTCCCAACAGGACATCATTGGACAATAAACTAGAGAGGTACGATCACGAATATCCTCCCAACAGGACATCATTGGGCAAAAACTAGAGAGGTACGATCACGAATATCCTCCCAACAGGACATCATTGGACAATAAACTAGAGAGGTACGATCACGAATATCCTACCAACAGGACATCATTGGACAATAAACTAGAGAGGTACGATCACGAATATCCTACCAACAGGACATCATTGGACAATAAACTAGAGAGGTACGATCACGAATATCCTACCAACAGTACATCATTGGATAATAAACTAGAGAGGTACGATCACGAATATCCTACCAACAGGACATCATTGGACAATAAACTAGAGAGGTACGATCACGAATATCCTCCCAACAGGACATCATTGGACAATAAACTAGAGAGGTACGATCACGAATATCCTCCCAACAGGACATCATTGGACAATAAACTAGAGAGGTATGATCACGAATATCCTCCCAACAGGACATCAATAACGGTAATATCCTCCCAACAGGACATCAATAACGGTAATATCCTCCTTTCCCCCTCTGCTTATGTTTCACGGGGTCGTAGCTGAATGCCGACATGGATATTCAGCTAGCAGGGTATACGCTGCAGCGGCAGAATAGAACAGCACACTCCGGTAAGATGAGGGTGGGGCGGTCTGTGCACATTTGTAAACAACAGCTGGTGTACGAAATCTAAGGAAGTCTCTAGATTTTGCTCACCTGAAGTAGAGTATATTGTGATAAATTGCAGGCCACACTACTTGCCTAGAGAATTCTCAGCTATACTTTTCGTGGCTGTTTATTTACCATCACAAACAGATGCTGGCACTAAGACCGTACTCAGTCAGTTGTATAAGGAAATAAGCAAACAGAAAACCACTCACCCAGAGGCAGCGCTCCTAGTGGCCGGAGACTTTAATGCAGGGAAACATAAATCAGTTCTACCAAATCTATATCAACATGTTAAATGTGCAACCAGAGGGGAAAATAATTCTAGATCACCTGTACTCCACACACAGGGTTGAGTACAACGCTCTCCCTTGCCCTCCAATTGGTAAATCCGACCACAACTCTATCCTCCTGATTCCTGCTTCCAAGCAAAAATTCAAGCAGGAAGCAACAGTGACTCGGTCTATAAAAAATGGTTAGATGAAGCAGATGCTAAACTACAGGACTGTTTTGATATCACAGTCTGGAAAACGTTCCGGGATTCTTCTGATGACATTGAGGAATACACTCCATCAGTCAACACTACTACACTTTATCAAAAAGTGCATTGAGGACGTCGTCCCCACATTGACTGTACGTACAAACCCCAACCAGAAGCCATGGATTACAGGCAACATTCACACTGAGCTAAACGGTAGAGCCGCCGCTTTCAAGGTCTCTAAGGACTCTAACCCGGAAGCTTACAACAATGTGTCAATACAGGACTAAGATTGAATCCTACTACACCAGCTCTGACGCTCGTTGGATGTGACAGGACAAACTATTACAGACCACAAAGGGAAGCACAGCCGCGAGCTGCCCAGTGACACGAGCCTACCAGATGAGCTAAACCACTTCTATGCTCGCTTCGAGGCAAGCAACACTGAGGTATGCATGAGAGCATCAGCTGTTCCGGACGACTGTGTGATCACGCTCTCCGTAGCCGACGTGAGTAAGACCTTTAAACAGGTCAAAATACAGAAGGCTGAGGGGCCAGACGGATTACCAGGACGTGTGCTCCGGGCATGTGCTAACCAACTGGCAGGTGTCTTCACTGACATTTTCAACATGTAGTTGAATGTAGTGGAGCAGGTTGGGAGCTTCAAATTCCTTGGTGTCCACATCAACAACAAACTAGAATGGTCCAAACACACCAAGAACAGTCGTGAAGAGGGCACGACAAAGCCTATTCGCCATCAGGAAACTAAAAAGATTTGGCATGGGTCCTGAGATCCTCAAAAGGTTCTACAGCTGCAACATCGAGAGCATCTTGACCGGTTGCATCACTGCCTGGTATGGCAACTGCTCGGCCTCCGACCGCAAGGCACTTCAGAGGGTAGGACGTACGGCCCAGTACATCACTGGGGCAAAGCTGCCTGCCATTCAGGACCTCTACACCAGGCGGTGTCAGAGGAAGGCCCTAAAAATTGTCAAAGACCCCAGCCACCCCAGTCATAGACTGTTCTCTCTACTACCCCATGGCATGAGCCATAAGGCTTCCTGAACAGGTAACCAAATGGTTACCCGGACTATTTGCATTGTGTGTCCCCAACAACCCCTCTTTTACGATGCTGCTACTCTCTTTTTATCTTATATGCATTATCACTCTAACTATACATTCATGTGCATAATAGCTCAATTGGCCCGACCAAGCAGTGCTCCCTCACATTGGCTAACCGGGCTATCTGTAATTGTGTCCCTCCACCGGCCAACACCTCTTTTTCCGCTACTGCTACTCTCTGTTCATCATATATGCATAGTCCCTTTAACATACCTACATGTACATACTACCTCAATAACCCTGACTAACCGGTGTCTGTATATAGCCTTGATACTCTTATCTTCAAATGTCTTTTTACTGTTGTTTTATTTCTTTACTTACCTACACACACACATACCTTTTTCGCACTATTGGTTAGAGCCTGTAAGTAAGCATTTCACTGTAAGGTTTACACCTGTTGTATTCGGCGCACGTGACAAATACACTTTGATTTGATTTGAGATTAGCCCAGCACAACTTTTTTGAATCACAGAGGGCTGAAAAAAGAGAGAATGAGTAGCATGGAGTATCTATCTCTGATGGTCTGTACTTTACCAATGTCACTACGCCGTAGGAACAAATATGTTGGCCAGTATCTGGCTGGCTAGATGGGAGCAGTGATGCCTATGTAGCAGCAGCAGCAAAGCCACAATCACTTGAGCTGCTTTTAATCTGCTATTATTCTACATTCTCATTCAGGATGAGGTAGTAGCATTAATCTGCTGGTAATCTACGTTTTCATTCAGGATGAGGTAGTAGCGTTAATCTGCCAGTATTCTACATTCTCATTCAGGATGAGGTAGTAGCATTAATCTGCTGGTAATCTACGTTTTCATTCAGGATGAGGTAGTAGCATTAATCTGCTGGTAATCTACGTTTTCATTCAGGTTGACGTTGTAGAATTTATCTGCTAGTATTATACATTCTCATTCAGGATGAGGTAGTAGCATTAATCTGCTGGTAATCTACGTTTTCATTCAGGATGAGGTAGTAACATTAATCTGCCAGTATTCTACCTTCTCATTCAGGATGAGGTAGTTTCATTAATCTGCTGGTAATCTACGTTTTCATTCAGGTTGAGGTTGTAGAATTAATCTGCTATTATTCTACATTCTCATTCAGGATGAGGTAGTAGCATTAATCTGTTGGTAATCTATGTTTTCATTCAGGTTGAGGTAGTTGCATTAATCTGTTGGTAATCTATGTTTTCATTCAGGTCAACGTTGTAGAATTAATCTGCAATTATTATACATTCTATATCACGATGAGGTTGAATAATTATTTTGCTAGTATTATACATTCTATATCAGGATGGGGTTGAATAATTATTTTGCTAGTATTATACATTCTATATCAGGATGAGGTTGAATAATTAATTTGCTAGTATTATACATTCTATATCAGGATGAGGTTGCAAAATGTATCTGCAATTAATCACCTAGTATTCTACATTCGTATTCAGGATGAGGTTGAATAATTAATTTGCTAGTATTATACATTCTATATCAGGATGAGGTTGCAAAATGTTTCTGCTATTAATCACCACGTATTCTACATTCTTATTCAGGATGACGTTGTAGAATTAATATGCCAGTATTACATTCTATTTCAGAATGACGTTGTGGAATTAATATTCAGGTGTGTAGAATTAATTTGCCAGTACTCTACATTCTATTTCAGAATGACTTTGTAGATTTAATCTGTAAGTATTCTACATTCTCATTAAGGCATGAGGTTGCTGAATTAATCTGCTTTTATTCTACATTCTCATTCAGGATAACGTTGCAGAATTAATCTGCTTTTATTCTACATTCTCATTCAGGATAACGTTGCAGAATTAATCTGCTTTTATTCTACATTCTCATTCAGGATAACGTTGCAGAATTAATCTGCTTTTATTCTACATTCTCATTCAGGATAACGTTGCAGAATTAATCTGCTTTTATTCTACATTCTCATTCAGGATAACGTTGCAGAATTAATCTGCTTTTATTCTACATTCTCATTCAGGATAACGTTGCAGAATTAATCTGCTAGTTTTCTACATTCTCATTCAAGATAACGTTGCTGAATTAATCTGCTAGTATTCTACATTCTCATTCAAGATAACGTTGCAGAATTAATCTGCTTTTATTCTACATTCTCATTCAGGATAACGTTGCAGAATTAATCTGCTTTTATTCTACATTCTCATTCAGGATAACGTTGCAGAATTAATCTGCTAGTTTTCTACATTCTCATTCAGGATAACGTTGCTGAATTAATCTGCTAGTATTCTACATTCTCATTCAAGATAACGTTGCAGAATTAATCTGCTTTTATTCTACATTCTCATTCAAGATAACGTTGCTGAATTAATCTGCTAGTATTCTACATTCTCATTCAGGATGAGGTTGAATTCATTAATATGTATGTTTTTTTGAGAAGGATGATTAAAGATCCTACTAGTGTCTTGTCATTTAGGATGTTGATAATTTTTAAGAGGACAGATTATAATGCTGAGTGGCCATGCCCATCAGTAACTGCTGTGTGTGTTTTCCACATGTCTGAGTCATTTCCCCAGTCTATTTGGCCTGATCGGTTTGGCCTGGGAGCGTCATGCAGCACAACGTATCAGCATGAACCCTATCAACATTCCAGTGGCCTGCTCAGTGCTCTGGCCTACAACAGTGTTGAGACACGACAGGCATGTGTTCAGATGTACTGGTCATTGTAGTGGTGGAGAAGCCAGAGCAGAAACAACATGGTTCTTTCAGGCAGCAATTCATCAGCTTTTTCCCAGAGACTCCTGGGTCATAGTCCTGTTAGGTTTTCAGATGCTCTGTTTCTCCCCGTCTCAGTGCTGCTATAGTGTCACAACTTGTCCTGTTTTTGTGCATGGTAGATGGCCTTTAAAAAGAGTATCTCCAATAAGTCTTTATTCTTGTTTTGTTGGCTAACATTCTGTGTTTTCATGAACTCTGCCCCCCGCCATGACAACGCCAGGAAGAATGTTGTGTGTGAGTGACAGGCCTATGGAAGGCCTCGTCCCAATACGCATTTCAAACACTTTGGGAACAATGGCCTTCGATGTGATTGAATTAATGAGCTATCGCGGACTGTCAAAAGAGCACACATACTTTCCATAAAGCTGATTATCTGTGTATGGCAGAAAGAGAAGAGAGCGGAGGGAAGTGGAGGCTTGTCTTTCACTGGGCACCTCCAAAGGAACCATCAAAGTGTGGGTCGAGGCTTAGAGAGTGCTGTTCTGGCGACGTTGTTTTGCCCTCTCCCTCCTGCCTAGCCTACTTAGCATAAATCAACCATAGGGCTTTAACAAATCTATTCAAGGAGCCAGGGCCCCGGGGCCCAAGAACAACATGGTTTTTCACAAGCCACCACCTCCAGGCAAGACATTTTGCAGGCAGCTATTGTTCTGCTTGAACTGTGCTTAGAGTCCCTGGTCCCCAACCCCAGCCGGTCCGCTCTGGTCCTTTTGAACCTGGAGAGACACACCAAGAGTGAACTACCAAGACTGGCCTAATTCAAACAGCTATACTGAGCTAGTTCAACCAGCTATTGAGACAAGAAAATCGGGGATAGAGGTGCTGAGAGTGAAATGCTCCCCAGATCAGCTAAGGCCTCTGAAACGTGAGCTAATTCTCGATTTAATCCTTTCAGCTGTTTTTTTCTTCCCTCTACATTTTTCAGAGAAGTATCAGGATACATAGTTGTGGAGCAGCATCTAGAGTTGGCTGAGGACTTGGTAAGAGACGACTGTGTAGGTTGTTGTGGAGCAGCATCTAGAGTTGGCTGAGGACTTGGTAAGAGACGACTGTGTAGGTTGTTGTGGAGCAGCATCTAGAGTTGGCTGAGGACTTGGTAAGAGACGACTGTGTAGGTTGTTGTGGAGCAGCATCTAGAGTTGGCTGAGGACTTGGTAAGAGACGACTGTGTAGGTTGTTGTGGAGCAGCATCTAGAGTTGGCTGAGGACTTGGTAAGAGACGACTGTGTAGGTTGTTGTGGAGCAGCATCTAGAGTTGGCTGAGGACTTGGTAAGAGACGACTGTGTAGGTTGTTGTGGAGCAGCATCTAGAGTTGGCTGAGGACTTGGTAAGAGACGACTGTGTAGGTTGTTGTGGAGCAGCATCTAGAGTTGGCTGAGGACTTGGTAAGAGACGACTGTGTAGGTTGTTGTGGAGCAGCATCTAGAGTTGGCTGAGGACTTGGTAAGAGACGACTGTGTAGGTTGTTGTGGAGCAGCATCTAGAGTTGGCTGAGGACTTGGTAAGAGACGACTGTGTAGGTTGTTGTGGAGCAGCATCTAGAGTTGGCTGAGGACTTGGTAAGAGACGACTGTGTAGGTTGTTGTGGAGCAGCATCTAGAGTTGGCTGAGGACTTGGTAAGAGACGACTGTTGTTGTGGAGCAGCATCTAGAGTTGGCTGAGGACTAGGTTGTTGTGGAGCAGCATCTAGAGTTGGCTGAGGACTTGGTAAGAGACGACTGTGTAGGTTGTTGTGGAGCAGCATCTAGAGTTGGCTGAGGACTTGGTAAGAGACGACTGTGTAGGTTGTTGTGGAGCAGCATCTAGAGTTGGCTGAGGACTTGGAGAAGAGACAGACTGTGTAGGTTGTTGTGGAGCAGCATCTAGAGTTGGCTGAGGACTTGGTAAGAGACGACTGTGTAGGTTGTTGTGGAGCAGCATCTAGAGTTGGCTGAGGACTTGGTAAGAGACGACTGTGTAGGTTGTTGTGGAGCAGCATCTAGAGTTGGCTGAGGACTTGGTAAGAGACGACTGTGTAGGTTGTTGTGGAGCAGCATCTAGAGTTGGCTGAGGACTTGGTAAGAGACGACTGTGTAGGTTGTTGTGGAGCAGCATCTAGAGTTGGCTGAGGACTTGGTAAGAGACGACTGTGTAGGTTGTTGTGGAGCAGCATCTAGAGTTGGCTGAGGACTTGGTAAGAGACGACTGTGTAGGTTGTTGTGGAGCAGCATCTAGAGTTGGCTGAGGACTTGGTAAGAGACGACTGTGTAGGTTGTTGTGGAGCAGCATCTAGAGTTGGCTGAGGACTTGGTAAGAGACGACTGTGTAGGTTGTTGTGGAGCAGCATCTAGAGTTGACTGAGGACTTGGTAAGAGACGACTGTGTAGGTTGTTGTGGAGCAGCATCTAGAGTTGGCTAAGGACTTGGTAAGAGACGACTGTGTAGGTTGTTGTGGAGCAGCATCTAGAGTTGGCTAAGGACTTGGTAAGAGACGACTGTGTAGGTTGTTGTGGAGCAGCATCTAGAGTTGGCTAAGGACTTGGTAAGCGATGACTGTGTAGGTTGTTGTGGAGCAGCATCTAGAGTTGGCTGAGGACTTGGTAAGAGACGACTGTGTAGGTTGTTGTGGAGCAGCATCTAGAGTTGGCTGAGGACTTGGCTGAGGACTTGGTAAGAGACGACTGTGTAGGTTGTTGTGGAGCAGCATCTAGAGTTGGCTGAGGACTTGGTAAGAGACGACTGTGTAGGTTGTTGTGGAGCAGCATCTAGAGTTGGCTGAGGACTTGGTAAGAGACGACTGTGTAGGTTGTTGTGGAGCAGCATCTAGAGTTGGCTGAGGACTTGGTAAGAGACGACTGTGTAGGTTGTTGTGGAGCAGCATCTAGAGTTGGCTGAGGACTTGGTAAGAGACGACTGTGTAGGTTGTTGTGGAGCAGCATCTAGAGTTGGCTGAGGACTTGGTAAGAGACGACTGTGTAGGTTGTTGTGGAGCAGCATCTAGAGTTGGCTGAGGACTTGGTAAGAGACGACTGTGTAGGTTGTTGTGGAGCAGCATCTAGAGTTGGCTGAGGACTTGGTAAGAGACGACTGTGTAGGTTGTTGTGGAGCAGCATCTAGAGTTGGCTGAGGACTTGGTAAGAGACGACTGTGTAGGTTGTTGTGGAGCAGCATCTAGAGTTGGCTGAGGACTTGGTAAGAGACGACTGTGTAGGTTGTTGTGGAGCAGCATCTAGAGTTGGCTGAGGACTTGGTAAGAGACGACTGTGTAGGTTGTTGTGGAGCAGCATCTAGAGTTGGCTGAGGACTTGGTAAGAGACGACTGTGTAGGTTGTTGTGGAGCAGCATCTAGAGTTGGCTGAGGACTTGGTAAGAGACGATTGTGTAGGTTGTTGTGGAGCAGCATCTAGAGTTGGCTAAGGACTTGGTAAGAGACGACTGTGTAGGTTGTTGTGGAGCAGCATCTAGAGTTGGCTAAGGACTTGGTAAGAGACGACTGTGTAGGTTGTTGTGGAGCAACATCTAGAGTTGGCTGAGGACTTGGTAAGAGACGACTGTGTAGGTTGTTGCTTTTAAGAACAGCTTGGTTGATTTTTGGGCTGTCAAACATATTCTTTGTTAGCTACAGCTGCCAATGAATAGCAGAGAATTAAGGAAGAGAGAGGCGTGTTCTCAAGTGGCAGTAGGTGGGCCGTGCCTCGAGTGCTTCTAAAATCACAACATTTACCGTGGAGCCATTGTCTCTAAACTCTCCTCCGTGCATATCAGATACCCACAGATCCCCCTCAATGTATAGCTGAGAGCGTGCATTCTGAAAGATATGAATTGGTCCTCACGCTGTGAGGTTAGGGACCATAAATTGGAAGCGCTTTGTGTCAGTGAGTAATATACATAGCATTATTCATAAAGAGAGAGATGAACACCTCTGGTGGTGGCTGGGCTGTGTGAGCCTGACACAGGAGTTACATATGGGCTAATGTAGACTTTTATCTGCTACTATTGTGGGTAATATATATCCCTGGGGCTGGATCCTGTGTCTGTCATTGTACCGATAGAACAAAACTAATGATGAGCAGAATAAGGTTCCTCTGGTGGCTTCGCTGCTTAGTGAATTCAGCTTGTTATTCACCTTTTTGTGCAAATGAGACAAAATGTCTGTAATATATAGCTAGCTGGAGCAACAACCCTAACCCTAACCCAGCTGGAGCAACAACCCTAACCATAACCCTAACACTAACCCTAACCCAGCTGGAGCAACAACCCTAACCCTAACCCTAACCCTAACCCTAACCCAGCTGGAGCAACAACCCTAACCCTAACCCAGCTGGAGCAACAACCCTAACCCTAACCCTAACCCAGCTGGAGCAACAACCCTAACCCTAACCCTAACCCAGCTGGAGCAACAACCCTAACCCTAACACTAACCCTAACCCAGCTGGAGCAACAACCCTAACCCTAACACTAACCCTAACCCAGCTGGAGCAACAACCCTAACCCTAACCCTAACCCAGCTGGAGCAACAACCCTAACCCTAACCCTAACCCAGCTGGAGCAACAACCCTAACCCTAACCCTAACCCAGCTGGAGCAACAACCCTAACCCTAACCCTAACCCAGCTGGAGCAACAACCCTAACCCTAACCCTAACACTAACCCTAACCCAGCTGGAGCAACAACCCTAACCCTAACACTAACCCTAACCCAGCTGGAGCAACAACCCTAACCCTAACACTAACCCAGCTGGAGCAACAACCCTAACCCTATCCCTAACCCAGCTGGAGGAACACCCCTAACCCTAACCCAGCTGGAGCAACAACCCTAACCCTAACACTAACCCTAACCCAGCTGGAGCAACAACCCTAACCCTAACACTAACCCAGCTGGAGCAACAACCCTAACCCTAACCCAGCTGGAGGAACACCCCTAACCCTAACCCAGCTGGAGGAACACCCCTAACCCTAACCCAGCTGGAGCAACAACCCTAACCCTAACCCTAACCCAGCTGGAGCAACAACCCTAACCCCAACCCTAACCCTAACCCAGCTGGAGCAACAACCTTAACCCTAACACTAACCCAGCTGGAGGAACACCCCTAACCCTAACCCTAACCCTAACCCTAACCCAGCTGGAGGAACACCCCTAACCCCAACCCTAACCCTAACCCTAACCCAGCTGGAGGAACACCCCTAACCCTAACCCTAACCCAGCTGGAGCAACAACCCTAACCCTAACCCTAACCCTAACCCAGCTGGAGCAACAACCCTAACCCTAACCCTAACACTAACCCAGTTGGAGCAACACCCCTAACCCTAACCCTAACCCTAACACTAACCCTAACCCAGCTGGAGGAACAACCCTAACACTAACCCTAACCCAGCTGGAGGAACACCCCTAACCCTAACCCTAACCCTAACCCAGCTGGAGGAACACCCCTAACCCTAACCCAGCTGGAGGAACACCCCTAACCCTAACCCAGCTGGAGCAACAACCCTAACCCTAACCCTAACCCAGCTGGACCAACAACCCTAACCCTAACCCTAACCCAGCTGGAGCAACAACCCTAACCCTAACCCTAACCCTAACCCTAACCCAGCTGGAGCAACAACCCTAACCCTAACACTAACCCAGCTGGAGCAACAACCCTAACCCTAACCCTAACCCAGCTGGAGCAACAACCCTAACCCTAACCCTAACCCAGCTGGAGCAACACCCCTAACCCTAACCCTAACCCTAACCCAGCTGGAGCAACAACCCTAACCCTAACCCTAACCCAGCTGGAGCAACAACCCTAACCCTAACCCTAACCCAGCTGGAGCAACAACCCTAACACTAACCCAGCTGGAGGAACACCCCTAACCCTAACCCTAACCCAGCTGGAGCAACAACCATAACCCTAACCCTAACCCAGCTGGAGCAACAACCCTAACCCTAACCCTAACCCAGCTGGAGGAACACCCCTAACCCTAACCCTAACCCAGCTGGAGGAACAACCCTAACCCTAACCCAGCTGGAGCAACAACCCTAACCCTAACCCTAACCCAGCTGGAGCAACAACCCTAACCCTAACCCAGCTGGAGGAACACCCCTAACCCTAACCCAGCTGGAGGAACAACCCTAACCCTAACCCAGCTGGAGGAACAACCCTAACCCTAACCCAGCTGGAGCAACAACCCCAACCCTAACCCAGCTGGAGGAACACCCCTAACCCAGCTGGAGGAACAACCCTAACCCAGCTGGAGGAACAACCCTAACCCAGCTGGAGGAACAACCCTAACCCAGCTGGAGGAACAACCCTAACCCAGCTGGAGGAACAACCCTAACCCAGCTGGAGGAACAACCCTAACCCAGCTGGAGGAACAACCCTAACCCAGCTGGAGGAACAACCCTAACCCTAACCCAGCTGGAGCAACAACCCTAACCCTAACCCTAACCCTAACCCCAGCTGGAGCAACAACAAAAAAACATTAGCTTCCAGCCTAAGCAGTCCTGTGTGTGAACATATGTTTGTGAGTCGGTAGCCAAACTAGTCAGTCCTGCCTGAGAGGATCACCTCTTCTTGGGGTTAATCGTGTCTCTGACAGACCCTCTATCTAATTTCTATTCTGTCTATTCTCTCTACAGCCTCTAGCAGAGCTGGACACTGAAATTAAACATTTCTCATTTCAGTCTCAATTCTTTCATTTTTTTTTTCACGAAAAGACTAGGACCCTTATTTAGGATTCCCAATGTGTATAAAGTCACATCTAGTACAATAGCAAAGTAACACAGACTATACTAATTGACATATAAAAGCTTCTGAAATATACACTGAGTATACCAGACATTAGGAACACTTTCCTAGCATTGAGTTTCACACAACCCCCTTCCCCTCAGAACTGCCTCAGTTTGCTGGGGCATGGACTCTACAAGGTGTCGAAGCGTTCCCACAGGGATGCTGGCCCATGTTGACTCTACAAGGTGTCGAAGCATTCCACAGGGATCCTGGCCCATGTTGACTCTACAAGGTGTCGAAGCGTTCCACAGGGATGCTGGGGCATGGACTCTACAAGGTGTCAAAGCGTTCCACAGGGATCCTGGCCCATGTTGACTCTACAAGGTGTCGAAGCGTTCCACAGGGATGCTGGGGCATGGACTCTACAAGGTGTCGGAAGCGTTCCACAGGGATGCTGGCCCATGTTGACTCTACAAGGTGTCGAAGCATTCCACAGGGATCCTGGCCCATGTTGACTCTACAAGGTGTCGAAGCGTTCCCACAGGGATCCTGGGGCATGGACTCTACAAGGTGTCGAAGCATTCCACAGGGATCCTGGGGCATGGACTCTACAAGGTGTCGAAGCGTTCCACAGGGATCCTGGGGCATGGACTCCGTTCCACAGGGATCCTGGGGCATGGACTCTACAAGGTGTCGAAGCGTTCCACAGGGATGCTGGGGCATGGACTCTACAAGGTGTCAAAGCGTTCCACAGGGATGCTGGGGCATGGACTCTACAAGGTGTCGAAGCGTTCCACAGGGATGCTGGCCCATGTGGACTCTACAAGGTGTCAAAGCGTTCCACAGGGATGCTGGGGCATGGACTCTACAAGGTGTCGAAGCGTTCCACAGGGATCCTGGCCCATGTTGACTCTACAAGGTGTCGAAGCATTCCACAGGGATCCTGGCCCATGTTGACTCTACAAGGTGTCGAAGCATTCCACAGGGATCCTGGCCCATGTTGACTCTACAAGGTGCCGGAAGCGTTCCACAGGGATGCTGGGGCATGGACTCTACAAGGTGTCGAAGCATTCCACAGGGATGCTGGGGCATGGACTCTACAAGGTGTCGAAGCGTTCCACAGGGATCCTGGCCCATGTTGACTCTACAAGGTGTCGAAGCATTCCACAGGGATCCTGGCCCATGTTGACTCTACAAGGTGTCGAAGCATTCCACAGGGATGCTGGCCCATGTTGACTCTACAAGGTGTCGAAGCGTTCCACAGGGATCCTGGTCCATGTTGACTCTACAAGGTGTCGAAAGCATTCCACAGGGATGCTGGCCCATGTTGACTCTACAAGGTGTCTAAAGCGTTCCACAGGGATGCTGGCCCATGTTGACTCTACAAGGTGCCGGAAGCGTTCCACAGGGATCCTGGCCCATGTTGACTCTACAAGGTGTCGAAGCATTCCACAGGGATCCTGGCCCATGTTGACTCTACAAGGTGTCGAAGCATTCCACAGGGATCCTGGCCCATGTTGACTCTACAAGGTGTCGAAGCATTCCACAGGGATCCTGGCCCATGTTGACTCTACAAGGTGTCGAAGCATTCCACAGGGATCCTGGCCCATGTTGACTCTACAAGGTGTCGAAGCATTCCACAGGGATGCTGGCCCATGTTGACTCTACAAGGTGTCGGAAGCATTCCACAGGGATGCTGGCCCATGTTGACTCTACAAGGTGTCGAAGCATTCCACAGGGATCCTGGCCCATGTTGACTCTACAAGGTGTCGAAGCATTCCACAGGGATGCTGGCCCATGTTGACTCTACAAGGTGTCTAAAGCGTTCCACAGGGATGCTGGCCCATGTTGACTCTACAAGGTGTTGAAAGCGTTCCACAGGGATGCTGGCCCATGTTGACTCTACAAGGTGTCGGAAGCGTTCCACAGGGATGCTGGTCCATGTTGACTCTACAAGGTGTCGAAAGTGTTCCACAGGGATGCTGGCCCATGTTGACTCTACAAGGTGTTGAAAGCGTTCCACAGGGATGCTGGCCCATGTTGACTCTACAAGGTGTCGATGCTTCCACAGGGATCCTGGCCCATGTTGACTCTACAAGGTGTCGAAAGCGTTCCACAGGGATCCTGGCCCATGTTGACTCTACAAGGTGTCGAAAGCGTTCCACAGGGATCCTGGCCCATGTTGACTCTACAAGGTGTCGAAAGCGTTCCACAGGGATGCTGGCCCATGTTGACTCTACAAGGTGTCGGAAGCGTTCCACAGGGATGCTGGTCCATGTTGACTCTACAAGGTGTCGAAAGTGTTCCACAGGGATGCTGGCCCATGTTGACTCTACAAGGTGTTGAAAGCGTTCCACAGGGATGCTGGCCCATGTTGACTCTACAAGGTGTTGAAAGCATTCCACAGGGATGCTGGTCCATGTTGACTCTACAAGGTGTCTGAAAGCGTTCCACAGGGATCCTGGCCCATGTTGACTCTACAAGGTGTCGAAAGCGTTCCACAGGGATGCTGGCCCATGTTGACTCTACAAGGTGTTGAAAGCGTTCCACAGGGATCCTGGCCCATGTTGACTCTACATGGTGTTGAAAGCGTTCCACAGGGATCCTGGCCCATGTTGACTCTACAAGGTGTCGAAAGCGTTCCACAGGGATCCTGGCCCATGTTGACTCTACAAGGTGTCGATCCTTCCACAGGGATCCTGGCCCATGTTGACTCTACAAGGTGTCGAAGCATTCCACAGGGATCCTGGCCCATGTTGACTCTACAAGGTGTCGAAGCATTCCACAGGGATGCTGGCCCATGTTGACTCTACAAGGTGTCGAAGCGTTCCACAGGGATGCTGGCCCATGTTGACTCTACAAGGTGTCGAAAGCGTTCCACAGGGATGCTGGCCCATGTTGACTCTACAAGGAGTCGAAGCGTTCCACAGGGATGCTGGCCCATGTTGACTCTACAAGGAGTCGAAGCGTTCCACAGGGATGCTGGCCCATGTTGACTCTACAAGGAGTCGAAGCGTTCCACAGGGATGCTGGCCCATGTTGACTCTACAAGGAGTCGAAGCGTTCCACAGGGATGCTGGCCCATGTTGACTCTACAAGGTGTCGAAGCGTTCCACAGGGATGCTGGTCCATGTTGACTCTACAAGGTGTCTAAAGCGTTCCACAGGGATGCTGGTCCATGTTGACTCTACAAGGTGTCTAAAGCGTTCCACAGGGATGCTGGTCCATGTTGACTCTACAAGGTGTCGGAAGCGTTCCACAGGGATCCTGGCCCATGTGGACTCTGCAAGGTGTTGAAAGCGTTCCACAGGGATTCTGGTCCATGTTGACTCTACAAGGTGTCTAAAGCGTTCCACAGGGATGCTGGCCCATGTTGACTCTACAAGGTGTCGAAGCGTTCCACAGGGATCCTGGCCCATGTTGACTCTACAAGGTGTCTAAAGCGTTCCACAGGGATGCTGGCCCATGTTGACTCTACAAGGTGTCGAAGCATTCCACAGGGATGCTGGCCCATGTTGACTCTACAAGGTGTCGAAGCATTCCACAGGGATCCTGGCCCATGTTGACTCTACAAGGTGTCGAAGCATTCCACAGGGATCCTGGCCCATGTTGACTCTACAAGGTGTTGAAAGCGTTCCACAGGGATGCTGGCCCATGTTGACTCTACAAGGTGTCGAAGCATTCCACAGGGATGCTGGCCCATGTTGACTCTACAAGGTGTCTAAAGCGTTCCACAGGGATGCTGGCCCATGTTGACTCTACAAGGTGTCGGAAGCATTCCACAGGGATGCTGGCCCATGTTGACTCTACAAGGTGTCGAAGCATTCCACAGGGATGCTGGCCCATGTTGACTCTACAAGGTGTCGGAAGCATTCCACAGGGATGCTGGCCCATGTTGACTCTACAAGGTGTCGAAGCATTCCACAGGGATGCTGGCCCATGTTGACTCTACAAGGTGTCGAAGCATTCCACAGGGATCCTGGCCCAAGTCGGCTGGATGTTTTTTGGGTGGTGGACCATTCTTGATACACACGGGAAACTGTTGAGCATGAAAAACCCGCCAGCATTGCAGTTCTTGTGCCTGGCACCTATAACCATACCCCATTCAAAGGCACTTAAATGTTGTCTTACCCATTCACCCTCTGAATGACACACACACACAATCCACGTCTCAATTATCTCAAGGCTTAAAAATCTGTTTTTTTTACCCGTTTCCTCCCCTTCATCTACACTGATTTAAGTGTATTTAACAAGTGACATCAATAAGGGATCATCTCTTTCAACCTGGAATCACCTGGTCAGTCTGTCATGGAACGAGCAGGTGTTCTTAATGTTTTGTATACTCAAGTCTATTCTTAAATACTGTGTTTCTCTGGACTTCATAGTACTTCTTCTACCATGAAAGGCAAGATAGGGCAAAGGGACATAACCCTCCTCCTCCGCCTCCATTCTCCAGGCTGTCATAGGGCGTGGTAAATTAAATAGGGAGAAAGCGCTTGACTTTTATTGTTGTAGGTCCTAATTATAATTCACTGGACCAGACCTTTTGTGCCACTGAGTGCTTCATTTGCAGTTTGCACGGGCAGATACGTTAACTCCAGCTAGAGCCTTTCATCGGGCCGCTATTAGTCACTGCAGATTGATCAATACATCATGTACAGAACATGTTGAATACGGACGTCTGGAGGCTTTGTGGGCCTGCAGATAATGACTTCTTTATTCAGAGCAGCTTGTAGGAACACAGAGATAAAGGCAGCCACTCTGCCTACAACTGTATCTCACTGATTATAAGTGGGGGAAGTGAGAAAAGCACAGAGAGACTTTATTGTACTACGCTGAGAGCCTGAGTTCTAAAGATCTGAGAGGAAAACTGGCCCGTTTTCTCTGCTGCCATTTAGAAAGGAATCTGTCCTGACCTGTCCTGTCCCGTCTCAGAGCTTCACAGAGCAATATATAGGTGCTCTGAAACATGGATCTGCAGGATTTCAATCTATAGGTATAGTATAGGTATAGGTCTATCTCCCTCTGACAACCACATTTATCCTGGGAGGGCTGTTCTACATATTTTAAGGAGTCAAAATAAACACTATGTCATGTTGGCATGAAGGATCGGGAGACAGAAGCAGGAATGCATAATCTGATTTTTATTATACCTAACATTACGGCATACCATGAAAAGGCACGGGTACAAAGACCAAACAAACACTATACAAAACACAGGGTTGAAACCCAAACAAAAGAGTGAGGAGTACCTCAAATAAATAACACAAGCTCACAATGATTAACACACGGGACCAGACCCGTAATCATCTGCCCAATCCACAAGGGCACGAAGGCCCAAAACACACAGCTCAGGTACTCACACGCACCAACGGGCATTGTAACAATAATGGACAGCACAATGGAAGCCAAAGGGCACATATATACAAATCCAATCAGTGGGAATAGGGGCCAGGTGTGCGTAACGAATGTTCCGGTTGGATCCGTGACACACTCATCATATTCTCTCTCAAGCTTCCCTTTTTTACAAGAGGGTGTTGGTTCTGGAGATAGTGGCTGTATTGTTCTGGAGTAGAGGAGGTTGTATTGGTCTCTGAGATAGTGGCTGTATGTATTGTTCTGGAGTAGGGAAGGTTGTATTGGTCTCTGAGATAGTGGCTGTATGTATTGTTCTGGAGTAGAGGAGGTTGTTGGGTGCTGGAGATAGTGGCTGTATGTATTGTTCTGGAGATAGTGGCTGTATGTATTGTTCTGGAGTAGAGGGGTTGTATTGGTCTCTGAGATAGTGGCTGTATGTATTGTTCTGGAGTAGAGGGGTTGTATTGGTCTCTGAGATAGTGGCTGTATGTATTGTTCTGGAGTAGAGGGGTTGTTGTGCTGGAGATAGTGGTCTGGAGTAGAGGGGGTTGTATTGGTCTCTGAGATAGTGGCTGTATGTATTGTTCTGGAGTAGAGGGGGTTGTATTGGTCTCTGAGATAGTGGCTGTATGTATTGTTCTGAGATAGGGGGTTGTATTGGTCTCTGAGATAGTGGCTATTGTTCTCTGGAGTAGAGGGGTTGTATTGGTCTCTGAGATAGTGGCTGTATGTATTGTTCTGGAGTAGAGGGGTTGTATTGGTCTCTGAGATAGTGGCTGTATGTATTGTTCTGGAGTAGAGGGGTTGTATTGGTCTCTGAGATATGGCTGTATGTATTGTTCTGGAGTAGAGGGGTTGTATTGGTCTCTGAGATAGTGGCTGTATGTATTGTTCTGTATTGTTCTGGAGTAGAGGGGGTTGTATTGGTCTCTGAGATAGTGGCTGTATGTATTGTTCTGGAGTAGAGGGGTTGTATTGGTCTCTGAGATAGTGGCTGTATGTATTGTTCTGGAGTAGAGGGGGTTGTATTGGTCTCTGAGATAGTGGCTGTATGTATTGTTCTGGAGTAGAGGGGGTTGTATTGGTCTCTGAGATAGTGGCTGTATTGTTCTGGAGTAGAGGGGGTTGTATTGGTCTCTGAGATAGTGGCTGTATGTATTGTTCTGAAGTAGAGGAGGTTGTATTGGTCTCTGAGATAGTGGCAGTATTTATTGTTCTGGAGTAAAGGGGTCTATATTCAGAAAACACTTTGATAAGGGCTGTGAGCCAATGAGCAGCTTGGTATGAAGGGAGAGGGACCTCTGTGTAAATGGGAGGGAGCGGGAGAAGGCTGTCTTAGTTTAACACATGGCCTCTAAACCTCACAGCTACTGTATAGACGTACCTATAATACGTTAGAGAATAAAAATCTAACAACGCCTTATTTTTCAGATATCATCACATCACATTGTCTGATATCAACTTGTGGTGTTAGCACCACTCTAACCGATTATGTTTATTTTGATGAATGTTGTATGTCAGAATTCCCATGGGGAAAATGCATTTAATTGGAGACAGTTGGCATCCTTGTCTAGTTCTGCGGCTAAAATAGATATCAAATCAAATGTAATCAATCAAATCAATCAAATTTTATTTATATAGCCCTTCGTACATCAGCTGATATCTCAAAGTGCTGTACAGAAACCCAGCCTAAAACCCCAAACAGCAAGCAATGCAGGTGTAGAAGCATGGTGGCTAGGAAAAACTCCCTAGAAAGGCCAAAACCTAGGAAGAAACCTAGAGAGGAACCAGGCTATGTGGGGTGGCCAGTCCTCTTCTGGCTGTGCCGGGTGGAGATTATAACAGAACATGGCCAAGATGTTCAAATGTTCATAAATGACCAGCATGGTCAAATAATAGTAAGGCAGAACAGTTGAAACTGGAGCAGCAGCATGGCCAGGTGGACTGGGGACAGCAAGGAGTCATCATGTCAGGTAGTCCTGGGGCATGGTCCTAGGGCTCAGGTCAGTTGAAACTGGAGCAGCAGCATGGCCAGGCGGACTGGGGACAGCGAGGAGCCATCATGTCAGGTAGTCCTGGGGCATGGTCCTAGGGCTCAGGTCCTCCGAGAGAGAGAAAGAAAGAAGGAGAGAATTAGAGAACGCACACTTAGATTCACACAGGACACCGAATAGGACAGGAGAAGTACTCCAGATATAACAAATTGACCCTAGCCCCCCGACACAAACTACTGCAGCATAAATACTGGAGGCTGAGACAGGAGGGTTCAGGAGACACTGTGGCCCCATTCGAGGACACCCCCGGACAGGGCCAAACAGGAAGGATATAATTTGTAATTTGTTACTTGCTTCGTAAATGACAGGTGTAGTTTAACACGGAACCCAAACCGGCTGCGTACACCATCGTGTGCTATTGTACATACATTCATTTTGTCCCCCCACACCAAACGCGATCACAACACGCAGGTTAAAATATTAAAACTAAATCTGAACCAATTACATTCATTTGGGGCCAGGTCGAAAAGCATGTATGTATGGCAATTTAGCGAGATAACTTGCACATGCTAGCTAATTTGTCCTATTTAGCTAGCTTGCTGTTGCTAGCTAATTTGTCCTGGGATATAAACATTGAGTTGTTATTTTACCTGAAATGCACAAGGTCCTCTACTCTGACAATTAATCCACACATAAAACGGTCAACCGAATCGTTTCTAGACATCTCTCCTCCCTCCAGGCTTTTTCATCTTTGAACTTAATATGGTGACTGGCATCTAAACTTTCATAGTAGTACCACGACGACCGGCAAAACAGTTCATCTTTCAATCAACCACGTGGGTATAACCAATGAGGAGATGGCACATGGGTACCTGCTTCTCTAAACCAATGAGGAAATTGGAGAGGCAGGACTTGCAGCGCGATCTGCATCAGAAATAGGAATGACTTCTATTTTAGCCCTTGGCAACGCAGACGCTCGTTGGCGCGCAATAATTGAATAACATGGATTTCTAAATTTATTTTGCAACGCTCGCGCACGCAACATGTCCAGTCTGGTCATCATGTTACAATGAAATGTTTTTTAAAGAACAGCTAAAATACATCAGGTGTCCAATGTTGATCCCTGTAACAGTTTGTATGAAATGTTTTTATCTATCCAAGAAGGAGACTTCCAAAGGTGATTTGTCACATACAGATGGTTAGCAGATGTTAATGCGAGTGTAGCGAAATGCTTGTGCTTCTAGTTCCGACAATGCAGTGATAACCAACAAGTAATCTAACTAACAATTCCAAAACTACTGTCACAGTGTAAGGGGATAAAGAATATGTACATAAGGATATATGAATGAGTGATGGTACAGAGCAGCATACAGTAGATGGTATTGAGTACAGTATATACATATGAGATGAGTATGTAGACAAAGTAAACAAAGTGGCATAGTTAAAGTGGCTAGTGATACATGTATTACATAAGGATGCAGTCGATGATGTAGAGTACAGTATATACATATGCATATGAGATGAATAATGTAGGGTAAGTAACATTATATAAGGTAGCATTGTTTAAAGTGGCTAGTGATATATTTACATCATTTCCCATCAATTCCCATTATTAAAGTGGCTGGAGTTGGGTCAGTGTCAATGTCAGTGTGTTGGCAGCAGCCACTCAATGTTAGTGGTGGCTGTTTAACAGTCTGATGGCCTTGAGATAGAAGCTGTTTTTCAGTCTCTCGGTCCCAGCTTTGATGCACCTGTACTGACCTCGCCTTCTGGATGATAGCGGGGTGAAAAGGCAGTGGCTCGGGTGGTTGATGTCCTTGATGATCTTTATGGCCTTCCTGTAACATCGGGTGGTGTAGGTGTCCTGGAGGGCAGGTAGTTTGCCCCCGGTGATGCGTTGTGCAGACCTCACTACCCTCTGGAGAGCCTTACGGTTGAGGGCAGAGCAGTTGCCGTACCAGGCGGTGATACAGCCCGCCAGGATGCTCTCGATTGTGCATCTGTAGAAGTTGGGGCGGCAGGGTAGCCCAGTGGTTAGAGCGTTGGACTAGTAACCGGAAGGTTGCAAGTTCAAACCCCCGAGCTGACAATCTGTCGTTCTGCCCATGAACAGGCAGTTAACCCACTGTTCCTAGGCCGTCATTGAAAATAAGAATTTGTTCTTAACTGACTTGCCTAGTTAAATAAAGGTAAAATAAAAAGGTTGTGAGTGCTTTTGGTGACAAGACGAATTTCTTCAGCCTCCTGAGGTTGAAGAGGCGCTGCTGCGCCTTCTTCACGACGCTGTCAGTGTGAGTGGACCAATTCAGTTTGTCTGTGATGTGTATGCCTAGGAACTTAAAACTTGCTACCACTACTGCTCCATCGATGTGGATAGGGGGGTGTTCCCTCTGTTTCCGCTGTTTTCTGAAGTCCACAATCATCTCCTTAGTTTTGTTGACGTTGAGTGTGAGGTTATTTTCCTGACACCACACTCCGAGGGCCCTCACCTCCTCCCTGTAGGCCGTCTCGTCGTTGTTGGTAATCAAGCCTACCACTGTTGTGTCGTCCGCAGACTTGATGATTGAGTTGGAGGCGTGCGTGGCCACGCAGTCGTGGGTGAACAGTGAGTACAGGAGAGGGCTCAGAACGCACCCTTGTGGGGCCCCCGTGTTGAGGATCAGCGGGGAGGAGATGTTGTTGCCTACCCTCACCACCTGGGGGCGGCCCGTCAGGAAGTCCAGTACCCAGTTGCACAGGGCGGGGTCGAGACCCAGGGTCTCGAGCTTGATGACGAGCTTGGAGGGTACTATGGTGTTGAATGCCGAGCTGTAGTCGATGAACAGCATTCTCACATAGGTATTCCTCTTGTCCAGGTGGGTTAGGGCAGTGTGCAGTGTGGTTGAGATTGCATTGTCTGTGGACCTATTTGGGCGGTAAGCAAATTGGAGTAGGTCTAGGGTGTCAGGTAGGGTGGAGGTGATATGGTCCTTGACTAGTCTCTCAAAGCACTTCATGATGACGGAAGTGAGTGCTACGGGGCGGTAGTCGTTTAGCTCAGTTACCTTAGCTTTCTTGGGAACAGGAACAATGGTGGCCCTCTTGAAGCACGTGGGAACAGCAGACTGGTATAGGGATTGATTGAATATGTCCGTAAACACACCGGCCAGCTGGTCTGCGCATGCTCTGAGGGCGCGGCTGGGGATGCCGTCTGGGCCTGCAGCCTTGCGAGGGTTAACACGTTTAAATGTCTTACTCACCTCGGCTGCAGTGAAGGAGAGACCGCATGTTTTCGTTGGAGGCCGTGTCAGTGGCACTGTATTGTCCTCAAAGCGGGCAAAAAAGTTATTTAGTCTGCCTGGGAGCAAGACATCCTGGTCCGTGACTGGGCTGGGTTTCTTCTTGTAGTCCGTAATTGACTGTAGACCCTGCCACATGCCTCTTGTGTCTGAGCCATTGAATTGAGATTCCACTTTGTCTCTGTACTGACGCTTAGCTTGTTTAATAGCCTTGCGGAGGAAATAGCTGCACTGTTTGTATTCGGTCATGTTGCCAGACACCTTGCCCTGATTAAAAGCAGTGGTTCGCGCTTTCAGTTTCAGGCGAATGCTGCCATCAATCCACGGTTTCTGGTTAGGGAATGTTTTTATCGTTGCTATGGGAACGACATCAGCTAGTACTACCGCTATAGCTAGTACTACTGCTGCTACTGCTAGTAATATATTACTACTACTACTACTACTACTGGTAGTACTACTGCTGCTACTGCTTTCATAACTCTGGGAGCATCAGGTGACCACTTGCGCAATGTAGCCGCTTACGGGTATTCTTCAAGATAAATGCATAAAACTATGCCACAATGCTGTAGACACCTTGGGAAGAAACAGTAATCTGGCCATTCACTGCTCAATAGGGACGCATTGGAACACACCTTGGGGAATACGAAGAAACAGTAATCTGGCCCATTCACTGCTCAATAGGGATGCATTGGAACACACCTTGGGGAATACGAAGAAACAGTAATCTGGCCATTAACTGCTCAATAGGGACGCATTGGAACACACCTTGGGGAATACGAAGAAACAGTAATCTGGCCATTCACTGCTCAATAGGGACGCATTGGAACACACCTTGGGGAATACGAAGAAACAGTAATCTGGCCATTCACTGCTCAATAGGGACGCATTGGAACACACCTTGGGGAATACGAAGAAACAGTAATCTGGCCATTCACTGCTCAATAGGGACGCATTGCAACACACCTTGGGGAATACGAAGAAACAGTAATCTGGCCATTCACTAATCTGGCCATTCACTGCTCAATAGGGACGCATTGGAACACACCTTGGGGAATACGAAGAAACAGTAATCTGGCCATTCACTGCTCAATAGGGACGCATTGGAACACACCTTGGGAATACGAAGAAACAGTAATCTGGCCATTCACTGCTCAATAGGGACGCATTGGAACACACCTTGGGGAATACGAAGAAACAGTAATCTGGCCCATTCACTGCTCAATAGGGACGCATTGGAACACACCTTGGGGAATACGAAGAAACAGTAATCTGGCCATTCACTGCTCAATAGGGACGCATTGGAACACACCTTGGGAATACGAAGAAACAGTAATCTGGCTCATTCACTGCTCAATAGGGATGCATTGGAACACACCTTGGGGAATACGAAGAAACAGTAATCTGGCCATTCACTGCTCAATAGGGACGCATTGGAACACACCTTGGGGAATACGAAGAAACAGTAATCTGGCCATTCACTGCTCAATAGGGACGCATTGGAACACACCTTGGGGAATACGAAGAAACAGTAATCTGGCCATTCACTGCTCAATAGGGACGCATTGGAACACACCTTTGGGAATACGAAGAAACAGTAATCTGGCCATTCACTGCTCAATAGGGACGCATTGGAACACACCTTGGGAATACGAAGAAACAGTAATCTGGCCATTCACTGCTCAATAGGGACGCATTGGAACACACCTTGGGGAATACGAAGAAACAGTAATCTGGCCATTCACTGCTCAATAGGGACACATTGGAACACACCTTGGGGAATACGAAGAAACAGTAATCTGGCCATTCACTGCTCAATAGGGACGCATTGGAACACACCTTGGGGAATACGAAGAAACAGTAATCTGGCAATTCACTGCTCAATAGGGACGCATTGGAACACACCTTGGGGAATACGAAGAAACAGTAATCTGGCCATTCACTGCTCAATAGGGACGCATTGGAACACACCTTGGGGAATACGAAGAAACAGTAATCTGGCCATTCACTGCTCAATAGGGACGCATTGGAACACACCTTGGGGAATACGAAGAAACAGTAATCTGGCCCATTCACTGCTCAATAGGGACGCATTGGAACACACCTTGGGGAATACGAAGAAACAGTAATCTGGCCATTCACTGCTCAATAGGGACGCATTGGAACACACCTTGGGGAATAAGAAGAAACAGTAATCTGGCCATTCACTGCTCAATAGGGACGCATTGGAACACACCTTGGGGAATACGAAGAAACAGTAATCTGGCCCATTCACTGCTCAATAGGGACGCATTGGAACACACCTTGGGGAATACGAAGAAACAGTAATCTGGCCCATTCACTGCTCAATAGGGACGCATTGGAACACACCTTGGGGAATACGAAGAAACAGTAATCTGGCCCATTCACTGCTCAATAGGGACGCATTGGAACACACCTTGGGGAATTACGAAGAAACAGTAATCTGGCCCATTCACTGCTCAATAGGGACGCATTGGAACACACCTTGGGGAATACGAAGAAACAGTAATCTGGCCATTCACTGCTCAATAGGGACGCATTGGAACACACCTTGGGGAATACGAAGAAACAGTAATCTGGCCCATTCACTGCTCAATAGGGACGCATTGGAACACACCTTGGGGAATACGAAGAAACAGTAATCTGGCCATTCACTGCTCAATAGGGACGCATTGGAACACACCTTGGGGAATACGAAGAAACAGTAATCTGGCCCATTCACTGCTCAATAGGGACGCATTGGAACACACCTTGGGGAATACGAAGAAACAGTAATCTGGCCATTCACTGCTCAATAGGGACGCATTGGAACACACCTTGGGGAATACGAAGAAACAGTAATCTGGCCCATTCACTGCTCAATAGGGACGCATTGGAACACACCTTGGGGAATACGAAGAAACAGTAATCTGGCCCATTCACTGCTCAATAGGGACGCATTGGAACACACCTTGGGGAATTACGAAGAAACAGTAATCTGGCCCATTCACTGCTCAATAGGGACGCATTGGAACACACCTTGGGGAATTACGAAGAAACAGTAATCTGGCCATTCACTGCTCAATAGGGACGCATTGGAACACACCTTGGGGAATGCGAAGAAACAGTAATCTGGCCCATTCACTGCTCAATAGGGACGCATTGGAACACACCTTGGGGAATACGAAGAAACAGTAATCTGGCCATTCACTGCTCAATAGGGACGCATTGGAACACACCTTGGGGAATACGAAGAAACAGTAATCTGGCCCATTCACTGCTCAATAGGGACGCATTGGAACACACCTTGGGGAATACGAAGAAACAGTAATCTGGCCATTCACTGCTCAATAGGGACGCATTGGAACACACCTTGGGGAATACGAAGAAACAGTAATCTGGCCCATTCACTGCTCAATAGGGACGCATTGGAACACACCTTGGGGAATACGAAGAAACAGTAATCTGGCCCATTCACTGCTCAATAGGGACGCATTGGAACACACCTTGGGGAATACGAAGAAACAGTAATCTGGCCCATTCACTGCTCAATAGGGACGCATTGGAACACACCTTGGGGAATACGAAGAAACAGTAATCTGGCCCATTCACTGCTCAATAGGGACGCATTGGAACACACCTTGGGGAATACGAAGAAACAGTAATCTGGCCCATTCACTGCTCAATAGGGACGCATTGGAACACACCTTGGGGAATACGAAGAAACAGTAATCTGGCCCATTCACTGCTCAATAGGGACGCATTGGAACACACCTTGGGGAATACGAAGAAACAGTAATCTGGCCCATTCACTGCTCAATAGGGACGCATTGGAACACACCTTGGGAATACGAAGAAACAGTAATCTGGCCCATTCACTGCTCAATAGGGACGCATTGGAACACACCTTGGGGAATACGAAGAAACAGTAATCTGGCCATTCACTGCTCAATAGGGACGCATTGGAACACACCTTGGGGAATACGAAGAAACAGTAATCTGGCCATTCACTGCTCAATAGGGACGCATTGGAACACACCTTGGGGAATACGAAGAAACAGTAATCTGGCCCATTCACTGCTCAATAGGGACGCATTGGAACACACCTTGGGGAATTATGAAGAAACAGTAATCTGGCCCATTCACTGCTCAATAGGGACGCATTGGAACACACCTTGGGGAATTACGAAGAAACAGTAATCTGGCCATTCACTGCTCAATAGGGACGCATTGGAACACACCTTGGGGAATGCGAAGAAACAGTAATCTGGCCCATTCACTGCTCAATAGGGACGCATTGGAACACACCTTGGGGAATACGAAGAAACAGTAATCTGGCCATTCACTGCTCAATAGGGACGCATTGGAACACACCTTGGGGAATACGAAGAAACAGTAATCTGGCCATTCACTGCTCAATAGGGACGCATTGGAACACACCTTGGGGAATACGAAGAAACAGTAATCTGGCCATTCACTGCTCAATAGGGACGCATTGGAACACACCTTGGGGAATACGAAGAAACAGTAATCTGGCCATTCACTGCTCAATAGGGACGCATTGGAACACACCTTGGGGAATACGAAGAAACAGTAATCTGGCCCATTCACTGCTCAATAGGGACGCATTGGAACACACCTTGGGGAATACGAAGAAACAGTAATCTGGCCCATTCACTGCTCAATAGGGACGCATTGGAACACACCTTGGGGAATACGAAGAAACAGTAATCTGGCCCATTCACTGCTCAATAGGGACGCATTGGAACACACCTTGGGGAATACGAAGAAACAGTAATCTGGCCCATTCACTGCTCAATAGGGAGGCATTGGAACACACCTTGGGGAATACGAAGAAACAGTAATCTGGCCCATTCACTGCTCAATAGGGACGCATTGGAACACACCTTGGGGAATATGAAGAAACAGTAATCTGGCCCATTCACTGCTCAATAGGGACGCATTGGAACACACCTTGGGGAATTACGAAGAAACAGTAATCTGGCCCATTCACTGCTCAATAGGGACGCATTGGAACACACCTTGGGGAATACGAAGAAACAGTAATCTGGCCCTTTCACTGCTCAATAGGGACGCATTGGAACACACCTTGGGGAATACGAAGAAACAGTAATCTGGCCATTCACTGCTCAATAGGGACGCATTGGAACACACCTTGGGGAATACGAAGAAACAGTAATCTGGCCCATTCACTGCTCAATAGGGACGCATTGGAACACACCTTGGGGAATACGAAGAAACAGTAATCTGGCCATTCACTGCTCAATAGGGACGCATTGGAACACACCTTGGGGAATACGAAGAAACAGTAATCTGGCCCATTCACTGCTCAATAGGGACGCATTGGAACACACCTTGGGGAATACGAAGAAACAGTAATCTGGCCATTCACTGCTCAATAGGGACGCATTGGAACACACCTTGGGGAATACGAAGAAACAGTAACTGGCCCATTCACTGCTCAATAGGGACGCATTGGAACACACCTTGGGGAATACGAAGAAACAGTAATCTGGCCCATTCACTGCTCAATAGGGTTAGGGTTAGAAGAAACGCATTGGAACACACCTTGGGGAATACGAAGAAACAGTAATCTGGCCCATTCACTGCTCAATAGGGACGCATTGGAACACACCTTGGGGAATACGAAGAAACAGTAATCTGGCCCATTCACTGCTCAATAGGGACGCATTGGAACACACCTTGGGGAATACGAAGAAACAGTAATCTGGCCCATTCACTGCTCAATAGGGACGCATTGGAACACACCTTGGGGAATTACGAAGAAACAGTAATCTGGCCCATTCACTGCTCAATAGGGACGCATTGGAACACACCTTGGGGAATACGAAGAAACAGTAATCTGGCCATTCACTGCTCAATAGGGACGCATTGGAACACACCTTGGGAATACGAAGAAACAGTAATCTGGCCCATTCACTGCTCAATAGGGACGCATTGGAACACACCTTGGGGAATACGAAGAAACAGTAATCTGGCCATTCACTGCTCAATAGGGACGCATTGGAACACACCTTGGGGAATACGAAGAAACAGTAATCTGGCCCATTCACTGCTCAATAGGGACGCATTGGAACTCACATTGGGGAATACGAAGAAACATTAATCTGGCCATTCACTGCTCAATAGGGACGCATTGGAACACACCTTGGGGAATACGAAGAAACAGTAATCTGGCCCATTCACTGCTCAATAGGGACGCATTGGAACACACCTTGGGGAATACGAAGAAACAGTAATCTGGCCATTCACTGCTCAATAGGGACGCATTGGAACACACCTTGGGGAATTATGAAGAAACAGTAATCTGGCCCATTCACTGCTCAATAGGGACGCATTGGAACACACCTTGGGGAATTACGAAGAAACAGTAATCTGGCCATTCACTGCTCAATAGGGACGCATTGGAACACACCTTGGGGAATACGAAGAAACAGTAATCTGGCCATTCACTGCTCAATAGGGACGCATTGGAACACACCTTGGGGAATACGAAGAAACAGTAATCTGGCCATTCACTGCTCAATAGGGACGCATTGGAACACACCTTGGGGAATACGAAGAAACAGTAATCTGGCCATTCACTGCTCAATAGGGACGCATTGGAACACACCTTGGGGAATACGAAGAAACAGTAATCTGGCCCATTCACTGCTCAATAGGGACGCATTGGAACACACCTTGGGGAATACGAAGAAACAGTAATCTGGCCATTCACTGCTCAATAGGGACGCATTGGAACACACCTTGGGAAGAAACAGTAATCTGGCCCATTCACTGCTCAATAGGGACGCATTGGAACACACCTTGGGGAATTACGAAGAAACAGTAATCTGGCCATTCACTGCTCAATAGGGACGCATTGGAACACACCTTGGGGAATACGAAGAAACAGTAATCTGGCCATTCACTGCTCAATAGGAACGCATTGGAACACACCTTGGGGAATACGAAGAAACAGTAATCTGGCCCATTCACTGCTCAATAGGGACGCATTGGAACACACCTTGGAGAATACGAAGAAACAGTAATCTGGCCATTCACTGCTCAATAGGGACGCATTGGAACACACCTTGGGAATACGAAGAAACAGTAATCTGGCCCATTCACTGCTCAATAGGGACGCATTGGAACACACCTTGGGGAATACGAAGAAACAGTAATCTGGCCATTCACTGCTCAATAGGGACGCATTGGAACACACCTTGGGGAATACGAAGAAACAGTAATCTGGCCATTCACTGCTCAATAGGAACGCATTGGAACACACCTTGGGGAATACGAAGAAACAGTAATCTGGCCCATTCACTGCTCAATAGGGACGCATTGGAACACACCTTGGAGAATACGAAGAAACAGTAATCTGGCCCATTCACTGCTCAATAGGGACGCATTGGAACACACCTTGGGGAATACGAAGAAACAGTAATCTGGCCCATTCACTGCTCAATAGGGACGCATTGGAACACACCTTGGGGAATACGAAGAAACAGTAATCTGGCCCATTCACTGCTCAATAGGGAGGCATTGGAACACACCTTGGGGAATACGAAGAAACAGTAATCTGGCCCATTCACTGCTCAATAGGGACGCATTGGAACACACCTTGGGGAATATGAAGAAACAGTAATCTGGCCCATTCACTGCTCAATAGGGACGCATTGGAACACACCTTGGGAATTACGAAGAAACAGTAATCTGGCCCATTCACTGCTCAATAGGGACGCATTGGAACACACCTTTGGGAATACGAAGAAACAGTAATCTGGCCCTTTCACTGCTCAATAGGGACGCATTGGAACACACCTTGGGGAATACGAAGAAACAGTAATCTGGCCATTCACTGCTCAATAGGGACGCATTGGAACACACCTTGGGGAATACGAAGAAACAGTAATCTGGCCCATTCACTGCTCAATAGGGACGCATTGGAACACACCTTGGGGAATACGAAGAAACAGTAATCTGGCCATTCACTGCTCAATAGGGACGCATTGGAACACACCTTGGGGAATACGAAGAAACAGTAATCTGGCCCATTCACTGCTCAATAGGGACGCATTGGAACACACCTTGGGGAATACGAAGAAACAGTAATCTGGCCATTCACTGCTCAATAGGGACGCATTGGAACACACCTTGGGGAATACGAAGAAACAGGAAACTGGCCCATTCACTGCTCAATAGGGACGCATTGGAACACACCTTGGGGAATACGAAGAAACCGTAATCTGGCCCATTCACTGCTCAATAGGGTTAGGGTTAGAACGCATTGGAACACACCTTGGGGAATACGAAGAAACAGTAATCTGGCCCATTCACTGCTCAATAGGGACGCATTGGAACACACCTTGGGGAATACGAAGAAACAGTAATCTGGCCATTCACTGCTCAATAGGGACGCATTGGAACACACCTTGGGGAATACGAAGAAACAGTAATCTGGCCCATTCACTGCTCAATAGGGACGCATTGGAACACACCTTGGGGAATATGAAGAAACAGTAATCTGGCCCATTCACTGCTCAATAGGGACGCATTGGAACACACCTTGGGGAATACGAAGAAACAGTAATCTGGCCCATTCACTGCTCAATAGGGACACATTGGAACACACCTTGGGGAATACGAAGAAACAGTAATCTGGCCCATTCACTGCTCAATAGGGATGCATTGGAACACACCTTGGGGAATACGAAGAAACAGTAATCTGGCCCATTCACTGCTCAATAGGGACGCATTGGAACACACCTTGGGGAATACGAAGAAACAGTAATCTGGCCCATTCACTGCTCAATAGGGACGCATTGGAACACACCTTGGGGAATACGAAGAAACAGTAATCTGGCCCATTCACTGCTCAATAGGGACGCATTGGAACACACCTTGGGGAATACGAAGAAACAGTAATCTGGCCCATTCACTGCTCAATAGGGACGCATTGGAACACACCTTGGGGAATACGAAGAAACAGTAATCTGGCCATTCACTGCTCAATAGGGACGCATTGGAACACACCTTGGGGAATACGAAGAAACAGTAATCTGGCCCATTCACTGCTCAATAGGGACGCATTGGAACACACCTTGGGGAATACGAAGAAACAGTAATCTGGCCCATTCACTGCTCAATAGGGACGCATTGGAACACACCTTGGGGAATACGAAGAAACAGTAATCTGGCCCATTCACTGCTCAATAGGGACGCATTGGAACACACCTTGGGGAATACGAAGAAACAGTAATCTGGCCATTCACTGCTCAATAGGGACGCATTGGAACACACCTTGGGGAATACGAAGAAACAGTAAACTGGCCCATTCACTGCTCAATAGGGACGCATTGGAACACACCTTGGGGAATACGAAGAAACAGTAATCTGGCCCATTCACTGCTCAATAGGGTTAGGGTTAGAACGCATTGGAACACACCTTGGGGAATACGAAGAAACAGTAATCTGGCCCATTCACTGCTCAATAGGGACGCATTGGAACACACCTTGGGGAATACGAAGAAACAGTAATCTGGCCATTCACTGCTCAATAGGGACGCATTGGAACACACCTTGGGGGTAATACGAAGAAACAGTAATCTGGGACCCATTCACTGACTCAATAATAGGGCACACCTAAATGAAGCATATGGAACACACCTTGGGGAATACGAAGAAACAGTAATCTGGCCCATTCACTGCTCAATAGGGACGCATTGGAACACACCTTGGGGAATACGAAGAAACAGTAATCTGGCCATTCACTGCTCAATAGGGACGCATTGGAACACACCTTGGGAATACGAAGAAACAGTAATCTGGCCCATTCACTGCTCAATAGGGACGCATTGGAACACACCTTGGGGAATACGAAGAAACAGTAATCTGGCCCATTCACTGCTCAATAGGGACGCATTGGAACACACCTTGGGGAATACGAAGAAACAGTAATCTGGCCATTCACTGCTCAATAGGGACGCATTGGAACACACCTTGGGGAATACGAAGAAACAGTAATCTGGCCATTCACTGCTCAATAGGGACGCATTGGAACACACCTTGGGGAATACGAAGAAACAGTAATCTGGCCATTCACTGCTCAATAGGGACGCATTGGAACACACCTTGGGGAATACGAAGAAACAGTAATCTGGCCCATTCACTGCTCAATAGGGAGGGTTAGAAACGCATTGGAACACACCTTGGGGAATACGAAGAAACAGTAATCTGGCCCATTCACTGCTCAATAGGGACGCATTGGAACACACCTTGGGAATACGAAGAAACAGTAATCTGGCCATTCACTGCTCAATAGGGACGCATTGGAACACACCTTGGGGAATACGAAGAAACAGTAATCTGGCCCATTCACTGCTCAATAGGGACGCATTGGAACACACCTTGGGGAATACGAAGAAACAGTAATCTGGCCATTCACTGCTCAATAGGGACGCATTGGAACACACCTTGGGGAATACGAAGAAACAGTAATCTGGCCCATTCACTGCTCAATAGGGACGCATTGGAACACACCTTGGGGAATACGAAGAAACAGTAATCTGGCCCATTCACTGCTCAATAGGGACGCATTGGAACACACCTTGGGGAATACGAAGAAACAGTAATCTGGCCCATTCACTGCTCAATAGGGACGCATTGGAACACACCTTGGGGAATACGAAGAAACAGTAATCTGGCCCATTCACTGCTCAATAGGGACGCATTGGAACACACCTTGGGGAATACGAAGAAACAGTAATCTGGCCCATTCACTGCTCAATAGGGACGCATTGGAACACACCTTGGGGAATACGAAGAAACAGTAATCTGGCCCATTCACTGCTCAATAGGGACGCATTGGAACACACCTTGGGGAATACGAAGAAACAGTAATCTGGCCCATTCACTGCTCAATAGGGACGCATTGGAACACACCTTGGGGAATACGAAGAAACAGTAATCTGGCCATTCACTGCTCAATAGGGACGCATTGGAACACACCTTGGGGAATACGAAGAAACAGTAATCTGGCCATTCACTGCTCAATAGGGACGCATTGGAACACACCTTGGGGAATACGAAGAAACAGTAATCTGGCCATTCACTGCTCAATAGGGACGCATTGGAACACACCTTGGGGAATACGAAGAAACAGTAATCTGGCCCATTCACTGCTCAATAGGGACGCATTGGAACACACCTTGGGGAATACGAAGAAACAGTAATCTGGCCCATTCACTGCTCAATAGGGACGCATTGGAACACACCTTGGGGAATACGAAGAAACAGTAATCTGGCCCATTCACTGCTCAATAGGGACGCATTGGAACACACCTTGGGGAATACGAAGAAACAGTAATCTGGCCATTCACTGCTCAATAGGGACGCATTGGAACACACCTTGGGGAATACGAAGAAACAGTAATCTGGCCCATTCACTGCTCAATAGGGACGCATTGGAACACACCTTGGGAATACGAAGAAACAGTAATCTGGCCCATTCACTGCTCAATAGGGTTACGCATTGGAACACACCTTGGGAATACGAAGAAACAGTAATCTGGCCCATTCACTGCTCAATAGGGACGCATTGGAACACACCTTGGGGAATACGAAGAAACAGTAATCTGGCCATTCACTGCTCAATAGGGACGCATTGGAACACACCTTGGGGAATACGAAGAAACAGTAATCTGGCCCATTCACTGCTCAATAGGGACGCATTGGAACACACCTTGGGGAATACGAAGAAACAGTAATCTGGCCCATTCACTGCTCAATAGGGACGCATTGGAACACACCTTGGGGAATACGAAGAAACAGTAATCTGGCCCATTCACTGCTCAATAGGGACGCATTGGAACACACCTTGGGGAATACGAAGAAACAGTAATCTGGCCCATTCACTGCTCAATAGGGACGCATTGGAACACACCTTGGGGAATACGAAGAAACAGTAATCTGGCCCATTCACTGCTCAATAGGGACGCATTGGAACACACCTTGGGGAATACGAAGAAACAGTAATCTGGCCCATTCACTGCTCAATAGGGACGCATTGGAACACACCTTGGGGAATACGAAGAAACAGTAATCTGGCCCATTCACTGCTCAATAGGGACGCATTGGAACACACCTTGGGGAATACGAAGAAACAGTAATCTGGCCCATTCACTGCTCAATAGGGACGCATTGGAACACACCTTGGGGAATACGAAGAAACAGTAATCTGGCCCATTCACTGCTCAATAGGGACGCATTGGAACACACCTTGGGAATACGAAGAAACAGTAATCTGGCCCATTCACTGCTCAATAGGGACGCATTGGAACACACCTTGGGGAATACGAAGAAACAGTAATCTGGCCATTCACTGCTCAATAGGGACGCATTGGAACACACCTTGGGGAATACGAAGAAACAGTAATCTGGCCCATTCACTGCTCAATAGGGACGCATTGGAACACACCTTGGGGAATACGAAGAAACAGTAATCTGGCCATTCACTGCTCAATAGGGACGCATTGGAACACACCTTGGGGAATACGAAGAAACAGTAATCTGGCCCATTCACTGCTCAATAGGGACGCATTGGAACACACCTTGGGGAATACGAAGAAACAGTAATCTGGCCCATTCACTGCTCAATAGGGACGCATTGGAACACACCTTGGGGAATACGAAGAAACAGTAATCTGGCCCATTCACTGCTCAATAGGGACGCATTGGAACACACCTTGGGGAATACGAAGAAACAGTAATCTGGCCCATTCACTGCTCAATAGGGACGCATTGGAACACACCTTGGGGAATACGAAGAAACAGTAATCTGGCCCATTCACTGCTCAATAGGGACGCATTGGAACACACCTTGGGGAATACGAAGAAACAGTAATCTGGCCCATTCACTGCTCAATAGGGACGCATTGGAACACACCTTGGGGAATACGAAGAAACAGTAATCTGGCCCATTCACTGCTCAATAGGGACGCATTGGAACACACCTTGGGGAATACGAAGAAACAGTAATCTGGCCCATTCACTGCTCAATAGGGACGCATTGGAACACACCTTGGGGAATACGAAGAAACAGTAATCTGGCCCATTCACTGCTCAATAGGGACGCATTGGAACACACCTTGGGGAATACGAAGAAACAGTAATCTGGCCATTCACTGCTCAATAGGGACGCATTGGAACACACCTTGGGGAATACGAAGAAACAGTAATCTGGCCCATTCACTGCTCAATAGGGACGCATTGGAACACACCTTGGGGAATACGAAGAAACAGTAATCTGGCCATTCACTGCTCAATAGGGACGCATTGGAACACACCTTGGGAATACGAAGAAACAGTAATCTGGCCCATTCACTGCTCAATAGGGACGCATTGGAACACACCTTGGGGAATACGAAGAAACAGTAATCTGGCCATTCACTGCTCAATAGGGACGCATTGGAACACACCTTGGGGAATACGAAGAAACAGTAATCTGGCCCATTCACTGCTCAATAGGGACGCATTGGAACACACCTTGGGGAATACGAAGAAACAGTAATCTGGCCCATTCACTGCTCAATAGGGACGCATTGGAACACACCTTGGGGAATACGAAGAAACAGTAATCTGGCCCATTCACTGCTCAATAGGGACGCATTGGAACACACCTTGGGGAATACGAAGAAACAGTAATCTGGCCCATTCACTGCTCAATAGGGACGCATTGGAACACACCTTGGGGAATACGAAGAAACAGTAATCTGGCCCATTCACTGCTCAATAGGGACGCATTGGAACACACCTTGGGGAATACGAAGAAACAGTAATCTGGCCCATTCACTGCTCAATAGGGACGCATTGGAACACACCTTGGGGAATACGAAGAAACAGTAATCTGGCCCATTCACTGCTCAATAGGGACGCATTGGAACACACCTTGGGGAATACGAAGAAACAGTAATCTGGCCCATTCACTGCTCAATAGGGACGCATTGGAACACACCTTGGGGAATACGAAGAAACAGTAATCTGGCCCATTCACTGCTCAATAGGGACGCATTGGAACACACCTTGGGGAATACGAAGAAACAGTAATCTGGCCCATTCACTGCTCAATAGGGACGCATTGGAACACACCTTGGGGAATACGAAGAAACAGTAATCTGGCCCATTCACTGCTCAATAGGGACGCATTGGAACACACCTTGGGGAATACGAAGAAACAGTAATCTGGCCCATTCACTGCTCAATAGGGACGCATTGGAACACACCTTGGGGAATACGAAGAAACAGTAATCTGGCCATTCACTGCTCAATAGGGACGCATTGGAACACACCTTGGGGAATACGAAGAAACAGTAATCTGGCCCATTCACTGCTCAATAGGGACGCATTGGAACACACCTTGGGGAATACGAAGAAACAGTAATCTGGCCATTCACTGCTCAATAGGGACGCATTGGAACACACCTTGGGGAATACGAAGAAACAGTAATCTGGCCCATTCACTGCTCAATAGGGACGCATTGGAACACACCTTGGGGAATACGAAGAAACAGTAATCTGGCCATTCACTGCTCAATAGGGACGCATTGGAACACACCTTGGGGAATACGAAGAAACAGTAATCTGGCCCATTCACTGCTCAATAGGGACGCATTGGAACACACCTTGGGGAATACGAAGAAACAGTAATCTGGCCCATTCACTGCTCAATAGGGAACACACCTTGGGGAATACGAAGAAACAGTAATCTGGCCCATTCACTGCTCATTGGAACACACCTTGGGGAATACGAAGAAACAGTAATCTGGCCCATTCACTGCTCAATAGGGACGCATTGGAACACACCTTGGGGAATACGAAGAAACAGTAATCTGGCCATTCACTGCTCAATAGGGACGCATTGGAACACACCTTGGGGAATACGAAGAAACAGTAATCTGGCCCATTCACTGCTCAATAGGGACGCATTGGAACACACCTTGGGGAATACGAAGAAACAGTAATCTGGCCATTCACTGCTCAATAGGGACGCATTGGAACACACCTTGGGGAATACGAAGAAACAGTAATCTGGCCCATTCACTGCTCAATAGGGACGCATTGGAACACACCTTGGGGAATACGAAGAAACAGTAATCTGGCCCATTCACTGCTCAATAGGGACGCATTGGAACACACCTTGGGGAATACGAAGAAACAGTAATCTGGCCATTCACTGCTCAATAGGGACGCATTGGAACACACCTTGGGGAATACGAAGAAACAGTAATCTGGCCATTCACTGCTCAATAGGGACGCATTGGAACACACCTTGGGGAATACGAAGAAACAGTAATCTGGCCATTCACTGCTCAATAGGGACGCATTGGAACACACCTTGGGGAATACGAAGAAACCCATTCACTAATCTGGCCCATTCACTGCTGCTGCAATAGGAACACACCTTGTTAGGGTTAGAACGCATTGGAACACACCTTGGGGAATACGAAGAAACAGTAATCTGGCCCATTCACTGCTCAATAGGGACGCATTGGAACACACCTTGGGGAATACGAAGAAACAGTAATCTGGCCATTCACTGCTCAATAGGGACGCATTGGAACACACCTTGGGGAATACGAAGAAACAGTAATCTGGCCCATTCACTGCTCAATAGGGACGCATTGGAACACACCTTGGGGAATACGAAGAAACAGTAATCTGGCCATTCACTGCTCAATAGGGACGCATTGGAACACACCTTGGGGAATACGAAGAAACAGTAATCTGGCCCATTCACTGCTCAATAGGGACGCATTGGAACACACCTTGGGGAATACGAAGAAACAGTAATCTGGCCATTCACTGCTCAATAGGGACGCATTGGAACACACCTTGGGGAATACGAAGAAACAGTAATCTGGCCCATTCACTGCTCAATAGGGACGCATTGGAACACACCTTGGGGAATACGAAGAAACAGTAATCTGGCCCATTCACTGCTCAATAGGGACGCATTGGAACACACCTTGGGGAATACGAAGAAACAGTAATCTGGCCCATTCACTGCTCAATAGGGACGCATTGGAACACACCTTGGGGAATACGAAGAAACAGTAATCTGGCCCATTCACTGCTCAATAGGGACGCATTGGAACACACCTTGGGGAATACGAAGAAACAGTAATCTGGCCCATTCACTGCTCAATAGGGACGCATTGGAACACACCTTGGGGAATACGAAGAAACAGTAATCTGGCCATTCACTGCTCAATAGGGACGCATTGGAACACACCTTGGGGAATACGAAGAAACAGTAATCTGGCCATTCACTGCTCAATAGGGACGCATTGGAACACACCTTGGGGAATACGAAGAAACAGTAATCTGGCCATTCACTGCTCAATAGGGACGCATTGGAACACACCTTGGGAATACGAAGAAACAGTAATCTGGCCCATTCACTGCTCAATAGGGACGCATTGGAACACACCTTGGGTAATACGAAGAAACAGTAATCTGGCCCATTCACTGCTCAATAGGGACGCATTGGAACACACCTTGGGGAATACGAAGAAACAGTAATCTGGCCATTCACTGCTCAATAGGGACGCATTGGAACACACCTTGGGGAATACGAAGAAACAGTAATCTGGCCATTCACTGCTCAATAGGGACGCATTGGAACACACCTTGGGGAATACGAAGAAACAGTAATCTGGCCCATTCACTGCTCAATAGGGACGCATTGGAACACACCTTGGGGAATACGAAGAAACAGTAATCTGGCCCATTCACTGCTCAATAGGGTTAGGGTTAGAACGCATTGGAACACACCTTGGGGAATACGAAGAAACAGTAATCTGGCCCATTCACTGCTCAATAGGGACGCATTGGAACACACCTTGGGGAATACGAAGAAACAGTAATCTGGCCATTCACTGCTCAATAGGGACGCATTGGAACACACCTTGGGGAATACGAAGAAACAGTAATCTGGCCCATTCACTGCTCAATAGGGACGCATTGGAACACACCTTGGGGAATACGAAGAAACAGTAATCTGGCCATTCACTGCTCAATAGGGACGCATTGGAACACACCTTGGGGAATACGAAGAAACAGTAATCTGGCCCATTCACTGCTCAATAGGGACGCATTGGAACACACCTTGGGGAATACGAAGAAACAGTAATCTGGCCCATTCACTGCTCAATAGGGACGCATTGGAACACACCTTGGGGAATACGAAGAAACAGTAATCTGGCCCATTCACTGCTCAATAGGGACGCATTGGAACACACCTTGGGGAATACGAAGAAACAGTAATCTGGCCCATTCACTGCTCAATAGGGACGCATTGGAACACACCTTGGGGAATACGAAGAAACAGTAATCTGGCCCATTCACTGCTCAATAGGGACGCATTGGAACACACCTTGGGGAATACGAAGAAACAGTAATCTGGCCCATTCACTGCTCAATAGGGACGCATTGGAACACACCTTGGGGAATACGAAGAAACAGTAATCTGGCCCATTCACTGCTCAATAGGGACGCATTGGAACACACCTTGGGGAATACGAAGAAACAGTAATCTGGCCCATTCACTGCTCAATAGGGACGCATTGGAACACACCTTGGGGAATACGAAGAAACAGTAATCTGGCCATTCACTGCTCAATAGGGACGCATTGGAACACACCTTGGGGAATACGAAGAAACAGTAATCTGGCCCATTCACTGCTCAATAGGGACGCATTGGAACACACCTTGGGGAATACGAAGAAACAGTAATCTGGCCATTCACTGCTCAATAGGGACGCATTGGAACACACCTTGGGGAATACGAAGAAACAGTAATCTGGCCCATTCACTGCTCAATAGGGACGCATTGGAACACACCTTGGGGAATACGAAGAAACAGTAATCTGGCCCATTCACTGCTCAATAGGGTTAGGGTTAGACGCATTGGAACACACCTTGGGGAATACGAAGAAACAGTAATCTGGCCCATTCACTGCTCAATAGGGACGCATTGGAACACACCTTGGGGAATACGAAGAAACAGTAATCTGGCCATTCACTGCTCAATAGGGACGCATTGGAACACACCTTGGGGAATACGAAGAAACAGTAATCTGGCCCATTCACTGCTCAATAGGGACGCATTGGAACACACCTTGGGGAATACGAAGAAACAGTAATCTGGCCATTCACTGCTCAATAGGGACGCATTGGAACACACCTTGGGGAATACGAAGAAACAGTAATCTGGCCCATTCACTGCTCAATAGGGACGCATTGGAACACACCTTGGGGAATACGAAGAAACAGTAATCTGGCCCATTCACTGCTCAATAGGGACGCATTGGAACACACCTTGGGGAATACGAAGAAACAGTAATCTGGCCCATTCACTGCTCAATAGGGACGCATTGGAACACACCTTGGGGAATACGAAGAAACAGTAATCTGGCCCATTCACTGCTCAATAGGGACGCATTGGAACACACCTTGGGAATACGAAGAAACAGTAATCTGGCCATTCACTGCTCAATAGGGACGCATTGGAACACACCTTGGGGAATACGAAGAAACAGTAATCTGGCCCATTCACTGCTCAATAGGGACGCATTGGAACACACCTTGGGGAATACGAAGAAACAGTAATCTGGCCCATTCACTGCTCAATAGGGACGCATTGGAACACACCTTGGGGAATACGAAGAAACAGTAATCTGGCCATTCACTGCTCAATAGGGACGCATTGGAACACACCTTGGGGAATACGAAGAAACAGTAATCTGGCCCATTCACTGCTCAATAGGGACGCATTGGAACACACCTTGGGGAATACGAAGAAACAGTAATCTGGCCCATTCACTGCTCAATAGGGACGCATTGGAACACACCTTGGGAATACGAAGAAACAGTAATCTGGCCCATTCACTGCTCAATAGGGACGCATTGGAACACACCTTGGGAATACGAAGAAACAGTAATCTGGCCCATTCACTGCTCAATAGGGACGCATTGGAACACACCTTGGGGAATACGAAGAAACAGTAATCTGGCCATTCACTGCTCAATAGGGACGCATTGGAACACACCTTGGGGAATACGAAGAAACAGTAATCTGGCCATTCACTGCTCAATAGGGACGCATTGGAACACACCTTGGGGAATACGAAGAAACAGTAATCTGGCCCATTCACTGCTCAATAGGGACGCATTGGAACACACCTTGGGGAATACGAAGAAACAGTAATCTGGCCCATTCACTGCTCAATAGGGACGCATTGGAACACACCTTGGGGAATACGAAGAAACAGTAATCTGGCCCATTCACTGCTCAATAGGGACGCATTGGAACACACCTTGGGGAATACGAAGAAACAGTAATCTGGCCATTCACTGCTCAATAGGGACGCATTGGAACACACCTTGGGGAATACGAAGAAACAGTAAACTGGCCCATTCACTGCTCAATAGGGACGCATTGGAACACACCTTGGGGAATACGAAGAAACAGTAATCTGGCCCATTCACTGCTCAATAGGGTTAGGGTTAGAACGCATTGGAACACACCTTGGGGAATACGAAGAAACAGTAATCTGGCCCATTCACTGCTCAATAGGGACGCATTGGAACACACCTTGGGGAATACGAAGAAACAGTAATCTGGCCATTCACTGCTCAATAGGGACGCATTGGAACACACCTTGGGGAATACGAAGAAACAGTAATCTGGCCCATTCACTGCTCAATAGGGACGCATTGGAACACACCTTGGGGAATACGAAGAAACAGTAATCTGGCCCATTCACTGCTCAATAGGGACGCATTGGAACACACCTTGGGGAATACGAAGAAACAGTAATCTGGCCCATTCACTGCTCAATAGGGACGCATTGGAACACACCTTGGGGAATACGAAGAAACAGTAATCTGGCCCATTCACTGCTCAATAGGGACGCATTGGAACACACCTTGGGGAATACGAAGAAACAGTAATCTGGCCATTCACTGCTCAATAGGGACGCATTGGAACACACCTTGGGGAATACGAAGAAACAGTAATCTGGCCCATTCACTGCTCAATAGGGACGCATTGGAACACACCTTGGGGAATACGAAGAAACAGTAATCTGGCCCATTCACTGCTCAATAGGGACGCATTGGAACACACCTTGGGAATACGAAGAAACAGTAATCTGGCCCATTCACTGCTCAATAGGGTTGGACGCATTGGAACACACCTTGGGGAATACGAAGAAACAGTAATCTGGCCCATTCACTGCTCAATAGGGACGCATTGGAACACACCTTGGGGAATACGAAGAAACAGTAATCTGGCCCATTCACTGCTCAATAGGGACGCATTGGAACACACCTTGGGGAATACGAAGAAACAGTAATCTGGCCCATTCACTGCTCAATAGGGACGCATTGGAACACACCTGGGGGAATACGAAGAAACAGTAATCTGGCCATTCACTGCTCAATAGGGACGCATTGGAACACACCTTGGGGAATACGAAGAAACCGTAATCTGGCCCATTCACTGCTCAATAGGGACGCATTGGAACACACCTTGGGGAATACGAAGAAACCGTAATCTGGCCCATTCACTGCTCAATAGGGACGCATTGGAACACACCTTGGGGAATACGAAGAAACAGTAATCTGGCCATTCACTGCTCAATAGGGAAACAGTAATCTGCATTGGAAACACACCTTGGGGAATACGAAGAAACAGTAATCTGGCCATTCACTGCTCAATAGGGACGCATTGGAACACACCTTGGGGAATACGAAGAAACAGTAATCTGGCCCATTCACTGCTCAATAGGGTTAGGGTTATTGGAACACACCTTGGGGAATACGAAGAAACAGTAATCTGGCCCATTCACTGCTCAATAGGGACGCATTGGAACACACCTTGGGGAATACGAAGAAACAGTAATCTGGCCATTCACTGCTCAATAGGGACGCATTGGAACACACCTTGGGGAATACGAAGAAACAGTAATCTGGCCCATTCACTGCTCAATAGGGACGCATTGGAACACACCTTGGGAATACGAAGAAACAGTAATCTGGCCCATTCACTGCTCAATAGGGACGCATTGGAACACACCTTGGGAATACGAAGAAACAGTAATCTGGCCATTCACTGCTCAATAGGGACGCATTGGAACACACCTTGGGGAATACGAAGAAACAGTAATCTGGCCCATTCACTGCTCAATAGGGACGCATTGGAACACACCTTGGGGAATACGAAGAAACAGTAATCTGGCCATTCACTGCTCAATAGGGACGCATTGGAACACACCTTGGGAATACGAAGAAACAGTAATCTGGCCCATTCACTGCTCAATAGGGACGCATTGGAACACACCTTGGGAATACGAAGAAACAGTAATCTGGCCCATTCACTGCTCAATAGGGACGCATTGGAACACACCTTGGGGAATATGAAGAAACAGTAATCTGGCCATTCACTGCTCAATAGGGACGCATTGGAACACACCTTGGGGAATACGAAGAAACAGTAATCTGGCCATTCACTGCTCAATAGGGACGCATTGGAACACACCTTGGGGAATACGAAGAAACAGTAATCTGGCCCATTCACTGCTCAATAGGGACGCATTGGAACACACCTTGGGGAATACGAAGAAACAGTAATCTGGCCATTCACTGCTCAATAGGGACGCATTGGAACACACCTTGGGGAATACGAAGAAACAGTAATCTGGCCCATTCACTGCTCAATAGGGACGCATTGGAACACACCTTGGGGAATACGAAGAAACAGTAATCTGGCCATTCACTGCTCAATAGGGACGCATTGGAACACACCTTGGGGAATACGAAGAAACAGGAAACTGGCCCATTCACTGCTCAATAGGGACGCATTGGAACACACCTTGGGGAATACGAAGAAACCGTAATCTGGCCCATTCACTGCTCAATAGGGTTAGGGTTAGAACGCATTGGAACACACCTTGGGAATACGAAGAAACAGTAATCTGGCCCATTCACTGCTCAATAGGGACGCATTGGAACACACCTTGGGGAATACGAAGAAACAGTAATCTGGCCATTCACTGCTCAATAGGGACGCATTGGAACACACCTTGGGGAATACGAAGAAACAGTAATCTGGCCCATTCACTGCTCAATAGGGACGCATTGGAACACACCTTGGGGAATACGAAGAAACAGTAATCTGGCCATTCACTGCTCAATAGGGACGCATTGGAACACACCTTGGGGAATACGAAGAAACAGTAATCTGGCCCATTCACTGCTCAATAGGGACGCATTGGAACACACCTTGGGGAATACGAAGAAACAGTAATCTGGCCCATTCACTGCTCAATAGGGACGCATTGGAACACACCTTGGGGAATTATGAAGAAACAGTAATCTGGCCATTCACTGCTCAATAGGGACGCATTGGAACACACCTTGGGAATACGAAGAAACAGTAATCTGGCCATTCACTGCTCAATAGGGACGCATTGGAACACACCTTGGGGAATACGAAGAAACAGTAATCTGGCCATTCACTGCTCAATAGGGACGCATTGGAACACACCTTGGGGAATACGAAGAAACCGTAATCTGGCCCATTCACTGCTCAATAGGGTTAGGGTTAGAACGCATTGGAACACACCTTGGGGAATACGAAGAAACAGTAATCTGGCCCATTCACTGCTCAATAGGGACGCATTGGAACACACCTTGGGGAATACGAAGAAACAGTAATCTGGCCATTCACTGCTCAATAGGGACGCATTGGAACACACCTTGGGGAATACGAAGAAACAGTAATCTGGCCCATTCACTGCTCAATAGGGACGCATTGGAACACACCTTGGGGAATACGAAGAAACAGTAATCTGGCCATTCACTGCTCAATAGGGACGCATTGGAACACACCTTGGGGAATACGAAGAAACAGTAATCTGGCCCATTCACTGCTCAATAGGGACGCATTGGAACACACCTTGGGGAATACGAAGAAACAGTAATCTGGCCCATTCACTGCTCAATAGGGACGCATTGGAACACACCTTGGGGAATTATGAAGAAACAGTAATCTGGCCATTCACTGCTCAATAGGGACGCATTGGAACACACCTTGGGGAATACGAAGAAACAGTAATCTGGCCATTCACTGCTCAATAGGGACGCATTGGAACACACCTTGGGGAATACGAAGAAACAGTAATCTGGCCCATTCACTGCTCAATAGGGACGCATTGGAACACACCTTGGGGAATACGAAGAAACAGTAATCTGGCCATTCACTGCTCAATAGGGACGCATTGGAACACACCTTGGGGAATACGAAGAAACAGTAATCTGGCCCATTCACTGCTCAATAGGGACGCATTGGAACACACCTTGGGGAATACGAAGAAACAGTAATCTGGCCATTCACTGCTCAATAGGGACGCATTGGAACACACCTTGGGGAATACGAAGAAACAGTAATCTGGCCCATTCACTGCTCAATAGGGACGCATTGGAACACACCTTGGGGAATACGAAGAAACAGTAATCTGGCCCATTCACTGCTCAATAGGGTTACGCATTGGAACACACCTTGGGGAATACGAAGAAACAGTAATCTGGCCCATTCACTGCTCAATAGGGACGCATTGGAACACACCTTGGGGAATACGAAGAAACAGTAATCTGGCCCATTCACTGCTCAATAGGGACGCATTGGAACACACCTTGGGGAATACGAAGAAACAGTAATCTGGCCCATTCACTGCTCAATAGGGACGCATTGGAACACACCTTGGGGAATACGAAGAAACAGTAATCTGGCCATTCACTGCTCAATAGGGACGCATTGGAACACACCTTGGGGAATACGAAGAAACAGTAATCTGGCCCATTCACTGCTCAATAGGGACGCATTGGAACACACCTTGGGGAATACGAAGAAACAGTAATCTGGCCCATTCACTGCTCAATAGGGACGCATTGGAACACACCTTGGGGAATACGAAGAAACAGTAATCTGGCCCATTCACTGCTCAATAGGGACGCATTGGAACACACCTTGGGGAATACGAAGAAACAGTAATCTGGCCATTCACTGCTCAATAGGGACGCATTGGAACACACCTTGGGGAATACGAAGAAACAGTAATCTGGCCCATTCACTGCTCAATAGGGACGCATTGGAACACACCTTGGGGAATACGAAGAAACAGTAATCTGGCCATTCACTGCTCAATAGGGACGCATTGGAACACACCTTGGGAATACGAAGAAACAGTAATCTGGCCCATTCACTGCTCAATAGGGACGCATTGGAACACACCTTGGGGAATACGAAGAAACAGTAATCTGGCCATTCACTGCTCAATAGGGACGCATTGGAACACACCTTGGGGAATACGAAGAAACAGTAATCTGGCCCATTCACTGCTCAATAGGGACGCATTGGAACACACCTTGGGGAATACGAAGAAACAGTAATCTGGCCATTCACTGCTCAATAGGGACGCATTGGAACACACCTTGGGGAATACGAAGAAACAGTAATCTGGCCCATTCACTGCTCAATAGGGACGCATTGGAACACACCTTGGGGAATACGAAGAAACAGTAATCTGGCCCATTCACTGCTCAATAGGGACGCATTGGAACACACCTTGGGGAATTATGAAGAAACAGTAATCTGGCCATTCACTGCTCAATAGGGACGCATTGGAACACACCTTGGGGAATACGAAGAAACAGTAATCTGGCCATTCACTGCTCAATAGGGACGCATTGGAACACACCTTGGGGAATACGAAGAAACAGTAATCTGGCCATTCACTGCTCAATAGGGACGCATTGGAACACACCTTGGGGAATACGAAGAAACAGTAATCTGGCCCATTCACTGCTCAATAGGGTTAGGGTTAGAACGCATTGGAACACACCTTGGGGAATACGAAGAAACAGTAATCTGGCCCATTCACTGCTCAATAGGGACGCATTGGAACACACCTTGGGGAATACGAAGAAACAGTAATCTGGCCATTCACTGCTCAATAGGGACGCATTGGAACACACCTTGGGGAATACGAAGAAACAGTAATCTGGCCCATTCACTGCTCAATAGGGACGCATTGGAACACACCTTGGGGAATACGAAGAAACAGTAATCTGGCCATTCACTGCTCAATAGGGACGCATTGGAACACACCTTGGGGAATACGAAGAAACAGTAATCTGGCCCATTCACTGCTCAATAGGGACGCATTGGAACACACCTTGGGGAATACGAAGAAACAGTAATCTGGCCCATTCACTGCTCAATAGGGTTGGAACACACCTTGGGGAATTACGAAGAAACAGTAATCTGCATTGGAACACACCTTGGGGAATACGAAGAAACAGTAATCTGGCCCATTCACTGCTCAATAGGGACGCATTGGAACACACCTTGGGGAATACGAAGAAACAGTAATCTGGCCATTCACTGCTCAATAGGGACGCATTGGAACACACCTTGGGGAATACGAAGAAACAGTAATCTGGCCCATTCACTGCTCAATAGGGACGCATTGGAACACACCTTGGGGAATACGAAGAAACAGTAATCTGGCCATTCACTGCTCAATAGGGACGCATTGGAACACACCTTGGGGAATACGAAGAAACAGTAATCTGGCCCATTCACTGCTCAATAGGGACGCATTGGAACACACCTTGGGAATACGAAGAAACAGTAATCTGGCCCATTCACTGCTCAATAGGGACGCATTGGAACACACCTTGGGGAATACGAAGAAACAGTAATCTGGCCCATTCACTGCTCAATAGGGACGCATTGGAACACACCTTGGGGAATACGAAGAAACAGTAATCTGGCCCATTCACTGCTCAATAGGGACGCATTGGAACACACCTTGGGGAATACGAAGAAACAGTAATCTGGCCCATTCACTGCTCAATAGGGACGCATTGGAACACACCTTGGGGAATACGAAGAAACAGTAATCTGGCCATTCACTGCTCAATAGGGACGCATTGGAACACACCTTGGGGAATACGAAGAAACAGTAATCTGGCCCATTCACTGCTCAATAGGGACGCATTGGAACACACCTTGGGGAATACGAAGAAACAGTAATCTGGCCATTCACTGCTCAATAGGGACGCATTGGAACACACCTTGGGGAATACGAAGAAACAGTAATCTGGCCCATTCACTGCTCAATAGGGTAGGGAAACGCATTGGAACACACCTTGGGGAATACGAAGAAACAGTAATCTGGCCCATTCACTGCTCAATAGGGACGCATTGGAACACACCTTGGGGAATACGAAGAAACAGTAATCTGGCCATTCACTGCTCAATAGGGACGCATTGGAACACACCTTGGGGAATACGAAGAAACAGTAATCTGGCCCATTCACTGCTCAATAGGGACGCATTGGAACACACCTTGGGGAATACGAAGAAACAGTAATCTGGCCCATTCACTGCTCAATAGGGACGCATTGGAACACACCTTGGGGAATACGAAGAAACAGTAATCTGGCCCATTCACTGCTCAATAGGGACGCATTGGAACACACCTTGGGGAATACGAAGAAACAGTAATCTGGCCCATTCACTGCTCAATAGGGACGCATTGGAACACACCTTGGGGAATACGAAGAAACAGTAATCTGGCCCATTCACTGCTCAATAGGGACGCATTGGAACACACCTTGGGGAATACGAAGAAACAGTAATCTGGCCCATTCACTGCTCAATAGGGACGCATTGGAACACACCTTGGGGAATACGAAGAAACAGTAATCTGGCCCATTCACTGCTCAATAGGGACGCATTGGAACACACCTTGGGGAATACGAAGAAACAGTAATCTGGCCCATTCACTGCTCAATAGGGACGCATTGGAACACACCTTGGGGAATACGAAGAAACAGTAATCTGGCCCATTCACTGCTCAATAGGGACGCATTGGAACACACCTTGGGGAATACGAAGAAACAGTAATCTGGCCCATTCACTGCTCAATAGGGACGCATTGGAACACACCTTGGGGAATACGAAGAAACAGTAATCTGGCCCATTCACTGCTCAATAGGGACGCATTGGAACACACCTTGGGGAATACGAAGAAACAGTAATCTGGCCCATTCACTGCTCAATAGGGACGCATTGGAACACACCTTGGGGAATACGAAGAAACAGTAATCTGGCCCATTCACTGCTCAATAGGGACGCATTGGAACACACCTTGGGGAATACGAAGAAACAGTAATCTGGCCCATTCACTGCTCAATAGGGACGCATTGGAACACACCTTGGGGAATACGAAGAAACAGTAATCTGGCCCATTCACTGCTCAATAGGGACGCATTGGAACACACCTTGGGGAATACGAAGAAACAGTAATCTGGCCCATTCACTGCTCAATAGGGACGCATTGGAACACACCTTGGGGAATACGAAGAAACAGTAATCTGGCCATTCACTGCTCAATAGGGACGCATTGGAACACACCTTGGGGAATACGAAGAAACAGTAATCTGGCCCATTCACTGCTCAATAGGGACGCATTGGAACACACCTTGGGGAATACGAAGAAACAGTAATCTGGCCCATTCACTGCTCAATAGGGACGCATTGGAACACACCTTGGGGAATACGAAGAAACAGTAATCTGGCCCATTCACTGCTCAATAGGGACGCATTGGAACACACCTTGGGGAATACGAAGAAACAGTAATCTGGCCCATTCACTGCTCAATAGGGACGCATTGGAACACACCTTGGGGAATACGAAGAAACAGTAATCTGGCCCATTCACTGCTCAATAGGGACGCATTGGAACACACCTTGGGGAATTACGAAGAAACAGTAATCTGGCCCATTCACTGCTCAATAGGGACGCATTGGAACACACCTTGGGGAATACGAAGAAACAGTAATCTGGCCATTCACTGCTCAATAGGGACGCATTGGAACACACCTTGGGGAATACGAAGAAACAGTAATCTGGCCATTCACTGCTCAATAGGGACGCATTGGAACACACCTTGGGGAATACGAAGAAACAGTAATCTGGCCCATTCACTGCTCAATAGGGACGCATTGGAACACACCTTGGGGAATACGAAGAAACAGTAATCTGGCCCATTCACTGCTCAATAGGGACGCATTGGAACACACCTTGGGAATACGAAGAAACAGTAATCTGGCCATTCACTGCTCAATAGGGACGCATTGGAACACACCTTGGGGAATACGAAGAAACAGTAATCTGGCCATTCACTGCTCAATAGGGACGCATTGGAACACACCTTGGGGAATACGAAGAAACAGTAATCTGGCCCATTCACTGCTCAATAGGGACGCATTGGAACACACCTTGGGAATACGAAGAAACAGTAATCTGGCCCATTCACTGCTCAATAGGGTTAGGGTTAGAACGCATTGGAACACACCTTGGGGAATACGAAGAAACAGTAATCTGGCCCATTCACTGCTCAATAGGGACGCATTGGAACACACCTTGGGGAATACGAAGAAACAGTAATCTGGCCATTCACTGCTCAATAGGGACGCATTGGAACACACCTTGGGAATACGAAGAAACAGTAATCTGGCCCATTCACTGCTCAATAGGGACGCATTGGAACACACCTTGGGGAATACGAAGAAACAGTAATCTGGCCATTCACTGCTCAATAGGGACGCATTGGAACACACCTTGGGGAATACGAAGAAACAGTAATCTGGCCCATTCACTGCTCAATAGGGACGCATTGGAACACACCTTGGGGAATACGAAGAAACAGTAATCTGGCCCATTCACTGCTCAATAGGGACGCATTGGAACACACCTTGGGGAATACGAAGAAACAGTAATCTGGCCATTCACTGCTCAATAGGGACGCATTGGAACACACCTTGGGGAATACGAAGAAACAGTAATCTGGCCCATTCACTGCTCAATAGGGACGCATTGGAACACACCTTGGGGAATACGAAGAAACAGTAATCTGGCCCATTCACTGCTCAATAGGGACGCATTGGAACACACCTTGGGGAATACGAAGAAACAGTAATCTGGCCATTCACTGCTCAATAGGGTTAGGGTTAGAACGCATTGGAACACACCTTGGGGAATACGAAGAAACAGTAATCTGGCCCATTCACTGCTCAATAGGGACGCATTGGAACACACCTTGGGGAATACGAAGAAACAGTAATCTGGCCATTCACTGCTCAATAGGGACGCATTGGAACACACCTTGGGGAATACGAAGAAACAGTAATCTGGCCCATTCACTGCTCAATAGGGACGCATTGGAACACACCTTGGGGAATACGAAGAAACAGTAATCTGGCCATTCACTGCTCAATAGGGACGCATTGGAACACACCTTGGGGAATACGAAGAAACAGTAATCTGGCCCATTCACTGCTCAATAGGGACGCATTGGAACACACCTTGGGGAATACGAAGAAACAGTAATCTGCCCATTCACTGCTCAATAGGGACGCATTGGAACACACCTTGGGGAATACGAAGAAACAGTAATCTGGCCATTCACTGCTCAATAGGGACGCATTGGAACACACCTTGGGAAGAAACAGTAATCTGGCCATTCACTGCTCAATAGGGACGCATTGGAACACACCTTGGGGAATACGAAGAAACAGTAATCTGGCCCATTCACTGCTCAATAGGGTTAGGGTTAGAACGCATTGGAACACACCTTGGGGAATACGAAGAAACAGTAATCTGGCCCATTCACTGCTCAATAGGGACGCATTGGAACACACCTTGGGGAATACGAAGAAACCGTAATCTGGCCCATTCACTGCTCAATAGGGACGCATTGGAACACACCTTGGGGAATACGAAGAAACAGTAATCTGGCCCATTCACTGCTCAATAGGGACGCATTGGAACACACCTTGGGGAATACGAAGAAACAGTAATCTGGCCCATTCACTGCTCAATAGGGACGCATTGGAACACACCTTGGGGAATACGAAGAAACAGTAATCTGGCCCATTCACTGCTCAATAGGGACGCATTGGAACACACCTTGGGGAATACGAAGAAACAGTAATCTGGCCATTCACTGCTCAATAGGGTTAGGGTTAGAACGCATTGGAACACACCTTGGGGAATACGAAGAAACAGTAATCTGGCCATTCACTGCTCAATAGGGATGCATTGGAACACACCTTGGGGAATACGAAGAAACAGTAATCTGGCCATTCACTGCTCAATAGGGACGCATTGGAACACACCTTGGGGAATACGAAGAAACAGTAATCTGGCCCATTCACTGCTCAATAGGGACGCATTGGAACACACCTTGGGGAATACGAAGAAACAGTAATCTGGCCATTCACTGCTCAATAGGGACGCATTGGAACACACCTTGGGGAATACGAAGAAACAGTAATCTGGCCCATTCACTGCTCAATAGGGACGCATTGGAACACACCTTGGGGAATACGAAGAAACAGTAATCTGGCCCATTCACTGCTCAATAGGGACGCATTGGAACACACCTTGGGGAATACGAAGAAACAGTAATCTGGCCCATTCACTGCTCAATAGGGACGCATTGGAACACACCTTGGGGAATACGAAGAAACAGTAATCTGGCCCATTCACTGCTCAATAGGGACGCATTGGAACACACCTTGGGGAATACGAAGAAACAGTAATCTGGCCCATTCACTGCTCAATAGGGACGCATTGGAACACACCTTGGGGAATTATGAAGAAACAGTAATCTGGCCATTCACTGCTCAATAGGGACGCATTGGAACACACCTTGGGGAATACGAAGAAACAGTAATCTGGCCATTCACTGCTCAATAGGGACGCATTGGAACACACCTTGGGGAATACGAAGAAACAGTAATCTGGCCCATTCACTGCTCAATAGGGACGCATTGGAACACACCTTGGGGAATACGAAGAAACAGTAATCTGGCCCATTCACTGCTCAATAGGGACGCATTGGAACACACCTTGGGGAATACGAAGAAACAGTAATCTGGCCCATTCACTGCTCAATAGGGACGCATTGGAACACACCTTGGGGAATACGAAGAAACAGTAATCTGGCCCATTCACTGCTCAATAGGGACGCATTGGAACACACCTTGGGGAATACGAAGAAACAGTAATCTGGCCCATTCACTGCTCAATAGGGACGCATTGGAACACACCTTGGGGAATACGAAGAAACAGTAATCTGGCCCATTCACTGCTCAATAGGGACGCATTGGAACACACCTTGGGGAATACGAAGAAACAGTAATCTGGCCCATTCACTGCTCAATAGGGATGCATTGGAACACACCTTGGGGAATACGAAGAAACAGTAATCTGGCCCATTCACTGCTCAATAGGGACGCATTGGAACACACCTTGGGGAATACGAAGAAACAGTAATCTGGCCCATTCACTGCTCAATAGGGACGCATTGGAACACACCTTGGGGAATACGAAGAAACAGTAATCTGGCCATTCACTGCTCAATAGGGACGCATTGGAACACACCTTGGGTAATACGAAGAAACAGTAATCTGGCCCATTCACTGCTCAATAGGGACGCATTGGAACACACCTTGGGGAATACGAAGAAACAGTAATCTGGCCCATTCACTGCTCAATAGGGACGCATTGGAACACACCTTGGGGAATACGAAGAAACAGTAATCTGGCCCATTCACTGCTCAATAGGGACGCATTGGAACACACCTTGGGGAATACGAAGAAACAGTAATCTGGCCCATTCACTGCTCAATAGGGACGCATTGGAACACACCTTGGGGAATACGAAGAAACAGTAATCTGGCCCATTCACTGCTCAATAGGGACGCATTGGAACACACCTTGGGGAATACGAAGAAACAGTAATCTGGCCCATTCACTGCTCAATAGGGACGCATTGGAACACACCTTGGGGAATACGAAGAAACAGTAATCTGGCCCATTCACTGCTCAATAGGGACGCATTGGAACACACCTTGGGGAATTATGAAGAAACAGTAATCTGGCCATTCACTGCTCAATAGGGACGCATTGGAACACACCTTGGGGAATACGAAGAAACAGTAATCTGGCCATTCACTGCTCAATAGGGACGCATTGGAACACACCTTGGGGAATACGAAGAAACAGTAATCTGGCCATTCACTGCTCAATAGGGACGCATTGGAACACACCTTGGGGAATACGAAGAAACCGTAATCTGGCCCATTCACTGCTCAATAGGGTTAGGGTTAGAACGCATTGGAACACACCTTGGGGAATACGAAGAAACAGTAATCTGGCCCATTCACTGCTCAATAGGGACGCATTGGAACACACCTTGGGGAATACGAAGAAACAGTAATCTGGCCATTCACTGCTCAATAGGGACGCATTGGAACACACCTTGGGGAATACGAAGAAACAGTAATCTGGCCCATTCACTGCTCAATAGGGACGCATTGGAACACACCTTGGGGAATACGAAGAAACAGTAATCTGGCCCATTCACTGCTCAATAGGGACGCATTGGAACACACCTTGGGGAATACGAAGAAACAGTAATCTGGCCCATTCACTGCTCAATAGGGACGCATTGGAACACACCTTGGGGAATACGAAGAAACAGTAATCTGGCCCATTCACTGCTCAATAGGGATGCATTGGAACACACCTTGGGGAATACGAAGAAACAGTAATCTGGCCCATTCACTGCTCAATAGGGACGCATTGGAACACACCTTGGGGAATACGAAGAAACAGTAATCTGGCCCATTCACTGCTCAATAGGGACGCATTGGAACACACCTTGGGGAATTACAAAGAAACAGTAATCTGGCCCATTCACTGCTCAATAGGGACGCATTGGAACACACCTTGGGGAATACGAAGAAACAGTAATCTGGCCCATTCACTGCTCAATAGGGACGCATTGGAACACACCTTGGGGAATACGAAGAAACAGTAATCTGGCCATTCACTGCTCAATAGGGACGCATTGGAACACACCTTGGGGAATACGAAGAAACAGTAATCTGGCCCATTCACTGCTCAATAGGGACGCATTGGAACACACCTTGGGGAATACGAAGAAACAGTAATCTGGCCATTCACTGCTCAATAGGGACGCATTGGAACACACCTTGGGGAATACGAAGAAACAGTAATCTGGCCCATTCACTGCTCAATAGGGACGCATTGGAACACACCTTGGGGAATACGAAGAAACAGTAATCTGGCCATTCACTGCTCAATAGGGACGCATTGGAACACACCTTGGGGAATACGAAGAAACAGTAATCTGGCCCATTCACTGCTCAATAGGGACGCATTGGAACACACCTTGGGGAATACGAAGAAACAGTAATCTGGCCATTCACTGCTCAATAGGGACGCATTGGAACACACCTTGGGGAATACGAAGAAACAGGAAACTGGCCCATTCACTGCTCAATAGGGACGCATTGGAACACACCTTGGGGAATACGAAGAAACCGTAATCTGGCCCATTCACTGCTCAATAGGGTTAGGGTTAGAACGCATTGGAACACACCTTGGGGAATACGAAGAAACAGTAATCTGGCCCATTCACTGCTCAATAGGGACGCATTGGAACACACCTTGGGGAATACGAAGAAACAGTAATCTGGCCAATTCACTGCTCAATAGGGACGCATTGGAACACACCTTGGGGAATTATGAAGAAACAGTAATCTGGCCATTCACTGCTCAATAGGGACGCATTGGAACACACCTTGGGGAATACGAAGAAACAGTAATCTGGCCATTCACTGCTCAATAGGGACGCATTGGAACACACCTTGGGGAATTATGAAGAAACAGTAATCTGGCCATTCACTGCTCAATAGGGACGCATTGGAACACACCTTGGGGAATACGAAGAAACAGTAATCTGGCCATTCACTGCTCAATAGGGACGCATTGGAACACACCTTGGGGAAAACGAAGAAACCGTAATCTGGCCCATTCACTGCTCAATAGGGTTAGGGTTAGAACGCATTGGAACACACCTTGGGGAATACGAAGTAACAGTAATCTGGCCCATTCACTGCTCAATAGGGACGCATTGGAACACACCTTGGGGAATACGAAGAAACAGTAATCTGGCCCATTCACTGCTCAATAGGGACGCATTGGAACACACCTTGGGGAATACGAAGAAACAGTAATCTGGCCATTCACTGCTCAATAGGGACGCAATGGAACACACCTTGGGGAATACGAAGAAACAGTAATCTGGCCATTCACTGCTCAATAGGGACGCATTGGAACACACCTTGGGGAATACGAAGAAACAGGAAACTGGCCCATTCACTGCTCAATAGGGACGCATTGGAACACACCTTGGGGAATACGAAGAAACCGTAATCTGGCCCATTCACTGCTCAATAGGGTTAGGGTTAGAACGCATTGGAACACACCTTGGGGAATACGAAGAAACAGTAATCTGGCCCATTCACTGCTCAATAGGGACGCATTGGAACACACCTTGGGGAATACGAAGAAACAGTAATCTGGCCATTCACTGCTCAATAGGGATGCATTGGAACACACCTTGGGGAATACGAAGAAACAGTAATCTGGCCCATTCACTGCTCAATAGGGACGCATTGGAACACACCTTGGGGAATACGAAGAAACAGTAATCTGGCCATTCACTGCTCAATAGGGACGCATTGGAACACACCTTGGGGAATACGAAGAAACCGTAATCTGGCCCATTCACTGCTCAATAGGGACGCATTGGAACACACCTTGGGGAATACGAAGAAACAGTAATCTGGCCCATTCACTGCTCAATAGGGACGCATTGGAACACACCTTGGGGAATTATGAAGAAACAGTAATCTGGCCATTCACTGCTCAATAGGGACGCATTGGAACACACCTTGGGGAATACGAAGAAACAGTAATCTGGCCATTCACTGCTCAATAGGGACGCATTGGAACACACCTTGGGGAATACGAAGAAACAGTAATCTGGCCATTCACTGCTCAATAGGGACGCATTGGAACACACCTTGGGAATACGAAGAAACCGTAATCTGGCCCATTCACTGCTCAATAGGGTTAGGGTTAGAACGCATTGGAACACACCTTGGGGAATACGAAGAAACAGTAATCTGGCCCATTCACTGCTCAATAGGGACGCATTGGAACACACCTTGGGGAATACGAAGAAACAGTAATCTGGCCATTCACTGCTCAATAGGGACGCATTGGAACACACCTTGGGGAATACGAAGAAACAGTAATCTGGCCATTCACTGCTCAATAGGGACGCATTGGAACACACCTTGGGGAATACGAAGAAACAGTAATCTGGCCATTCACTGCTCAATAGGGACGCATTGGAACACACCTTGGGGAATACGAAGAAACAGTAATCTGGCCATTCACTGCTCAATAGGGACGCATTGGAACACACCTTGGGGAATACGAAGAAACCGTAATCTGGCCCATTCACTGCTCAATAGGGTTAGGGTTAGAACGCATTGGAACACACCTTGGGGAATACGAAGAAACAGTAATCTGGCCCATTCACTGCTCAATAGGGACGCATTGGAACACACCTTGGGGAATACGAAGAAACAGTAATCTGGCCATTCACTGCTCAATAGGGACGCATTGGAACACACCTTGGGGAATACGAAGAAACAGTAATCTGGCCCATTCACTGCTCAATAGGGACGCATTGGAACACACCTTGGGGAATACGAAGAAACAGTAATCTGGCCATTCACTGCTCAATAGGGACGCATTGGAACACACCTTGGGGAATTACGAAGAAACAGTAATCTGGCCCATTCACTGCTCAATAGGGACGCATTGGAACACACCTTGGGGAATACGAAGAAACAGTAATCTGGCCATTCACTGCTCAATAGGGACGCATTGGAACACACCTTGGGGAATACGAAGAAACAGTAATCTGGCCATTCACTGCTCAATAGGGACGCATTGGAACACACCTTGGGGAATTACGAAGAAACAGTAATCTGGCCATTCACTGCTCAATAGGGACGCATTGTAACACACCTTGGGGAATACGAAGAAACAGGAATCTGGCCCATTCACTGCTCAATAGGGTTATGGTTAGAACGCATTGGAACACACCTTGGGGAATACGAAGAAACAGTAATCTGGCCATTCACTGCTCAATAGGGACGCATTGGAACACACCTTGGGGAATACGAAGAAACAGTAATCTGGCCCATTCACTGCTCAATAGGGTTAGGGTTAGAACGCATTGGAACACACCTTGGGGAATACGAAGAAACAGTAATCTGGCCCATTCACTGCTCAATAGGGACGCATTGGAACACACCTTGGGGAATACGAAGAAACCGTAATCTGGCCCATTCACTGCTCAATAGGGACGCATTGGAACACACCTTGGGAAGAAACAGTAATCTGGCCATTCACTGCTCAATAGGGTTAGGGTTAGAACGCATTGGAACACACCTTGGGGAATACGAAGAAACAGTAATCTGGCCCATTCACTGCTCAATAGGGACGCATTGGAACACACCTTGGGGAATACGAAGAAACAGTAATCTGGCCATTCACTGCTCAATAGGGACGCATTGGAACACACCTTGGGGAATACGAAGAAACAGTAATCTGGCCATTCACTGCTCAATAGGGACGCATTGGAACACACCTTGGGGAATACGAAGAAACCGTAATCTGGCCCATTCACTGCTCAATAGGGACGCATTGGAACACACCTTGGGGAATACGAAGAAACAGTAATCTGGCCCATTCACTGCTCAATAGGGACGCATTGGAACACACCTTGGGAAGAAACAGTACTCTGGCCATTCACTGCTCAATAGGGACGCATTGGAACACACCTTGGGAAGAAACCGTAATCTGGCCCATTCACTGCTCAATAGGGTTAGAACGCATTGGAACACACCTTGGGGAATACGAAGAAACCGTAATCTGGCCCATTCACTGCTCAATAGGGTTAGAACGCATTGGAACACACCTTGGGGAATACGAAGAAACAGTAATCTGGCCATTCACTGCTCAATAGGGACGCATTGGAACACACCTTGGGGAATACGAAGAAACAGTAATCTGGCCATTCACTGCTCAATAGGGACGCATTGGAACACACCTTGGGGAATACGAAGAAACAGTAATCTGGCCCATTCACTGCTCAATAGGGACGCATTGGAACACACCTTGGGGAATACGAAGAAACAGTAATCTGGCCCATTCACTGCTCAATAGGGACGCATTGGAACACACCTTGGGGAATACGAAGAAACAGTAATCTGGCCCATTCACTGCTCAATAGGGACGCATTGGAACACACCTTGGGGAATACGAAGAAACAGTAATCTGCCCATTCACTGCTCAATAGGGACGCATTGGAACACACCTTGGGGAATACGAAGAAACAGTAATCTGGCCATTCACTGCTCAATAGGGACGCATTGGAACACACCTTGGGAAGAAACAGTAATCTGCCCATTCACTGCTCAATAGGGACGCATTGGAACACACCTTGGGAAGAAACAGTAATCTGGCCCATTCACTGCTCAATAGGGTTAGGGTTAGAACGCATTGGAACACACCTTGGGAAGAAACAGTAATCTGGCCCATTCACTGCTCAATAGGGACGCATTGGAACACACCTTGGGGAATACGAAGAAACAGTAATCTGGCCATTCACTGCTCAATAGGGACGCATTGGAACACACCTTGGGGAATACGAAGAAACAGTAATCTGGCCCATTCACTGCTCAATAGGGACGCATTGGAACACACCTTGGGGAATACGAAGAAACAGTAATCTGCCCATTCACTGCTCAATAGGGACGCATTGGAACACACCTTGGGAAGAAACAGTAATCTGGCCCATTCACTGCTCAATAGGGACGCATTGGAACACACCTTGGGGAATACGAAGAAACAGTAATCTGGCCCATTCACTGCTCAATAGGGACGCATTGGAACACACCTTGGGGAATACGAAGAAACAGTAATCTGGCCCATTCACTGCTCAATAGGGACGCATTGGAACACACCTTGGGAAGAAACAGTAATCTGGCCCATTCACTGCTCAATAGGGTTAGAACGCATTGGAACACAGCGCTTTCAAAACATTCGGCACTTCCATTAAAAACCTCTTAAGGACAATTTTTTTCAATATTCGCCTAAAATGACAAACCCAAATCTAACTGCCTGTAGCTCAGGACCTGAAGCAAGGGTATGCATATTCTTAATAACATTGAAAAGAAACACTTTGAAGTTTGTGGAAATGTAAAATTCATGTTGGAGAATATAACACATTATATCTAGTAAAAGACAATACAATTACATTTTTTCGTACCATCATCTTTGAAATGCAAGAAAAAGACCATACGGTATTATTCCAGCCCAGGCGCATTTTAGATTTTGGCCACTAGATGGCAGCAGTGTATCTACAAAGTTTTAGAATGATCCAATGAACCATTGCATTTCTGTTCATCAAGACTGCCCAATTGGTTTATTTATAGAGATAGGGGCAGCATTTCCACTTTTGGATAAATAGCGTGCACAATTTCAACTTCCTGCTACTCATGCCAGGAATATGTTATATGCATATGATTAGTAGGTGTGGATAGACAACACTCTGAAGTTTCTAAAACTGGTTCAATCATGTCTGTGACTATAACATAACTTATGTAGCAGGCAAAACCCCAAGGAAAAACTGTTGAGAATTATTATTAATTTTTCCTCTGACTGTTCCCTCCGTTGTCTTTGCCAAGGGAAATTAGATAGCGACCATTTTACAGTTCCTACGACTTCCACAGGATGTCACCAGTCTTTGGAATTAGGTTGAAGTTAATCATTGGTGAAACGAAGAAGAGGCACATCCTGGAACAACGTTATACTGTTGATAGTTACGCAAGAGGGAAAATGGTGCATGTTTAGTTTACTTGCTCTATTGAAAACAGATTGCCCCGTCTACAATTTGATCGATTATTAACGTTTAAAAATACCTAAAGTTGTATTACAAAAGTAGTTTGAAATATATTGGCAAAGTTTATAGGCAACTTTTGAAATGTTTTGTAGTGACGTTGTGTTTTGGAAAGCTGTTTTTTTCCGGATCAAACCTGCTTTATAAATGAACATTTTGGGTATACATGGACGGAATTAATCGAAAAAAGGACCAATTGTGATGTTTATGGGACATATTGGAGTGCCAACAAAGAAGCTCGTCAAAGGTAATGCATGTTTTATATTTAATTTCAGCGTTTGTGTAGCGCCTGCTACGCCAGTTCTTTTGTTTACAACTGGTTCAGGCTGTTCAGGTGGGTCAGGTCTACTACTGTTGTGTCATCTGCAAACTTCATGATTGAGGTGGAGGCATGCATGGCCACGCAGTCATGGGTGAACAGGGAGGACAGGAAGGGGCCGAGTCGACCCTGCCACAAAGGTCTCGTGACTAGCCGTTGAATTGCGACTCCACTTTGTCTCTATATACCGACATTTTGCTTGTTTGATTGCCTTGCGCGGATTGATTATCTACACTGTTTATATTGGGCCATATTCCCAGTCAACTTTCCATGGTTAAATGCGGTGGTTCAAAGCCTTCAGTTTTGGGCGAATGTAGTTTCCCTCAGTTTAAATAGTGAATGAAATGGTAAAGAACCCATGACTTGCTGTAATACAAAGCCTTTCGTGTTTCTTCCACTCAGTCAGTCAGTCAGAAAGACTGTAGAAGGACTAGAAATACAGGAGGCTGATGATAAAATAGACAGTTGTGTTTCTTTGAACAATGTGACTGGGGTCAACCTTAGACTGGGGTCAACCTTGGACAGAATGAGAGAGGCAGACAGAGTTGAGAGTTGAATGTCATAACAGGTTTCCAGTCACATCCGCCCAGGCTACAGTGGTGCTATCCAATGAAACAATAGCTTAATAACACATTTAGAGACAAAGCCGTCCGGCTCAGGCTCCAGTTCCAAGGTTAGGGGCTTCTGCTCTCCAAGAAGCTGCCGTCTCAACCTTGACAGCTCCTCTACCCACAATGCACTAAGTGGATGATTAAAAAGAGATGGAGGGTTTTACTGAGGGGTATGTGTAGCATCCCCGTGCTCCCCGCAGCCAGCCGAGCGATCAGCTACATCTGTCCTCCAAACAACACCAACATCCTTTATTTATTTCACATTAAATATTGATGTGTGTTATGAAAGGGTTCAAATAATGTGTCTGCCTCTTCTGGTCCCGGCACACTGTTTTCTAATGCATCAATGATTCTGCTGGGTGGACAGTGGGCATACACATTAGGTGGGCTGTATCCGTTGTATCACATTCTTTCTGCCTGAGAGAAAATACCATCCCTAGTAATTTCCTACACTTATACAATCTGCGTTGACGATAAATAATAGATGTATGAATTTAGGGCTAAAACTCCAATACACTATGACTTTATGTCAAGGGGTTTTAGTCCCTGAAGATTTGAATCCAAATCATCCCTCAAAATGGCTTCTTCCCCTTTAAAAGGAAACCCTTTTTGACTCCCCCCTCCCCCCATTCAATGGCAGCCCTCTATGAGCCCTGGGTGTAGGAGCCTCTTCATGAGGTCTGGCTGCCGATAACCCAGTGATTTATTACAAAATGGCTTCTTCCCCTTTAAAAGGAAAGCCTTTTTGACTCCCCCTCCCCCCATTCAATGGCAGCCCTCTATGAGCCCTGGGTGTAGGAGCCTCTTCATGAGGTCTGGCTGCCGATAAACCCAGTGATTCATTACAAAATGGCTTCTTCCCCTTTAAAAGGAAACCCTTTTGACTCCCCCCTCCCCCCATTCAATGGCAGCCCTCTATGAGCCCTGGGTGTAGGAGCCTCTTCATGAGGTCTGGCTGCCGATAAACCCAGTGATTCATTACAAAATGGCTTCTTCCCCTTTAAAAGGAAACCCTTTTGACTCCCCCCTCCCCCCATTCAATGGCAGCCCTCTATGAGCCCTGGTTGTAGGAGCCTCTTCATGAGGTCTGGCTGCCGATAACCCAGTGATTCATTACAAAATGGCTTCTTCCCTTTAAAAGGAAACCCTTTTGACTCCCCCTCCCCCATTCAATGGCAGCCCTCTATGAGCCCTGGGTGTAGGAGCCTCTTCAAATAACCCAGTGATTCATTACAAAATGGCTTCTTCCCCTTTAAAAGGAAACCCTTTTTGACTCCCCTCCCCCATTCAATGGCAGCCCTCTATGAGCCCTGGGTGTAGGAGCCTCTTCATGAGGTCTGGCTGCCGATAACTGATTCATTACAAAATGGCTTCTTCCCCTTTAAAAGGAAACCCTTTTGACTCCCCCCCCCATTCAATGGCAGCCCTCTATGAGCCCTGGGTGTAGGAGCCTCTTCATGAGGTCTGGCTGCCGATAACCCAGTGATTCATTACAAAATGGCTTCTTCCCCTTTAAAAGGAAACCCTTTTGACTCCCCTCCCCATTCAATGGCAGCCCTCTATGAGCCCTGGGTGTAGGAGCCTCTTCATGAGGTCTGGCTGCCGATAAACCCAGTGATTCATTACAAAATGGCTTCTTCCCCTTTAAAAGGAAACCCTTTTGACTCCCCCTCCCCCATTCAATGGCAGCCCTGAGCCCTGGGTGTAGGAGCCTCTTCATGAGGTCTGGCTGATCGATAAACCCAGTGATTCATTACAAAATGGCTTCTTCCCCTTTAAAAGGAAACCCTTTTTGACTCCCCCTCCCCCATTCAATGGCAGCCCTCTATGAGCCCTGGGTGTAGGAGCCTCTTCATGAGGTCTGGCTGCCGATAAACCCAGTGATTCATTACAAAATGGCTTCTTCCCCTTTAAAAGGAAACCCCCCTTTTGACTCCTCCCCCATTCAATGGCAGCCCTCTATGAGCCCTGGGTGTAGGAGCCTCCATGAGGTCTGGCTGCCGATAAACCCAGTGATTCATTACAAAATGGCTTCTTCCCCTTTAAAAGGAAACCCTTTTTGACTCCCCCTTCCCCCCATTCAATGGCAGCCCTCTATGAGCCCTGGGTGTAGGAGCCTCTTCATGAGGTCTGGCTGCCGATAACCCAGTGATTTATTACAAAATGGCTTCTTCCCCTTTAAAAGGAAAGCCTTTTGACTCCCCCTCCCCCATTCAATGGCAGCCCTCTATGAGCCCTGGGTGTAGGAGCCTCTTCATGAGGTCTGGCATGGCTGCCGATAACCCAGTGATTCATTACAAAATGGCTTCTTCCCCTTTAAAAGGAAACCCTTTTGACTCCCCCTCCCCCATTCAATGGCAGCCCTCTATGAGCCCTGGGTGTAGGAGCCTCTTCATGAGGTCTGGCTTTCTGATAAACCCAGTGATTCATTACAAAATGGCTTCTTTCCCTTTAAAAGGAAACCCTTTTGACTCCCCCTCCCCCATTCAATGGCAGCCCTCATGAGCCCTGGGTGTAGGAGCCTCTTCATGAGGTCTGGCTGCCGATAAACCCAGTGATTCATTACAAAATGGCTTCTTCCCCTTTAAAAGGAAACCCTTTTGACTCCCCCTTCCCCCCATTCAATGGCAGCCCTCTATGAGCCCTGGGTGTAGGAGCCTCTTCATGAGGTCTGGCTGCCGATAACCCAGTGATTCATTACAAAATGGCTTCTTCCCCTTTAAAAGGAAACCCTTTTGACTCCCCCCTCCCCCCATTCAATGGCAGCCCTCTATGAGCCCTGGGTGTAGGAGCCTCTTCATGAGGTCTGGCTGCCGATAACCCAGTGATTCATTACAAAATGGCTTCTTCCCCTTTAAAAGGAAACCCTTTTGACTCCCCCCTCCCCCCATTCAATGGCAGCCCTCTATGAGCCCTGGGTGTAGGAGCCTCTTCATGAGGTCTGGCTGCCGATAACCCAGTGATTCATTACAAAATGGCTTCTTCCCCTTTAAAAGGAAACCCTTTTTGACTCCCCCCTCCCCCCATTCAATGGCAGCCCTCTATGAGCCCTGGGTGTAGGAGCCTCTTCATGAGGTCTGGCATGGCTGCCGATAACCCAGTGATTCATTACAAAATGGCTTCTTCCCCTTTAAAAGGAAACCCTTTTGACTCCCCCCTCCCCCCATTCAATGGCAGCCCTCTATGAGCCCTGGGTGTAGGAGCCTCTTCATGAGGTCTGGCTGCCGATAAACCCAGTGATTCATTACAAAATGGCTTCTTCCCCTTTAAAAGGAAACCCTTTTTGACTCCCCCTCCCCCATTCAATGGCAGCCCTCTATGAGCCCTGGGTGTTGAGGTCTGGCTGCCGATAAACCCAGTGATTCCTTCTTCCCCTTTAAAAGGAAACCCTTTTGACTCCCCCTCCCCCATTCAATGGCAGCCCTCTATGAGCCCTGGGTGTAGGAGCCTCTTCATGAGGTCTGGCTGCCGATAAACCCAGTGATTCATTACAAAATGGCTTCTTCCCCTTTAAAAGGAAACCCTTTTGACTCCCCCTCCCCCATTCAATGGCAGCCCTACATGAGCCCTGGGTGTAGGAGCCTCTTCATGAGGTCTGGCTGCCGATAACCCAGTGATTCATTACAAAATGGCTTCTTCCCCTTTAAAAGGAAACCCTTTTTGACTCCCCCCTCCCCCCATTCAATGGCAGCCCTCTATGAGCCCTGGGTGTAGGAGCCTCTTCATGAGGTCTGGCTGCCGATAAACCCAGTGATTCATTACAAAATGGGAAATGTTTTGTTTTTGAACACAAATGGGTTTTTCACACTGACATGAACCCATTTTGATTGCATTGGCAGAGAGTGTGTGTGAAAGGACGCCATCTTGCTTTTCATCTCAATATCTGCTGTGATGTACAATTATAGCTCCATTTGTCAGCCAGATCCATTCAGCAGATACACAGTGAGATAATAGTTTTAAAAAACAATTTCACTCTCAATGCTTCAATTAACATGCTGTAGTGAGTACAGCTGCTTTCTCTATTAAACTGCTCCACTACGCTCCTCATTGAAACAATGTCAGACAGAGAGTCTAGTAGTGGAATTAAAGCTGTATGTACAGGAACCATTTAACTGTCCTCACAACACATGAATGAATGAAATACACGGACAGACCGACATTCATGTTAGCATATGATGTGCTGAATATCCACCTGGTGATAACAGGGCTGAGTAGCTAGATCTACATTGCTAGCCTGAGGCTAGGCTACCACGGTGATGATGTACACCTCTGTTACAGGTCCAGGAGAGGTTACCACGGTGATGATGTACACCTCTGTTACAGGTCCAGGAGAGGTTACCACGGTGATGATTTACACCTCTGTTACAGGTCCAGGAGAGGTTACCACGGTGATGATTTACACCTCTGTTACAGGTCCAGGAGAGGTTACCACGGTGATGATGTACACCTCTGTTACAGGTCCAGGAGAGGTTACCACGGTGATGATGTACACCTCTGTTACAGGTCCAGGAGAGGTTACCATGGTGATGATTTACACCTCTGTTACAGGACCAGGAGCCTGGGGTTAGGTTACCATGGTGATGATTTACACCTCTGTTACAGGACCAGGAGCCTGGGGTTAGGTTACCATGGTGATGATTTACACCTCTGTTACAGGACCAGGAGCCTGGGGTTAGGTTACCATGGTGATGATTTACACCTCTGTTACGGGACCAGGAGCCTGGGGTTAGGTTACCATGGTGATGATTTACACCTCTGTTACGGGACCAGGAGCCTGGGGTTAGGTTACCATGGTGATGATGTACACCTCTGTTACAGGACCAGGAGCCTGGGGTTAGGTTACCATGGTGATGATTTACACCTCTGTTACAGGACCAGGAGCCTGGGGTTAGGTTACCATGGTGATGATGTACACCTCTGTTACAGGACCAGGATCCTGGGGTTAGGTTACCATGGTGATGATGTACACCTCTGTTACGGGACCAGGATCCTGGGGTTAGGTTACCATGGTGATGATGTACACCTCTGTTACAGGACCAGGAGCCTGGGGTTAGGTTACCATGGTGATGATGTACACCTCTGTTACGGGACCAGGAGCCTGGGGTTAGGTTACCATGGTGATGATTTACACCTCTGTTACGGGACCAGGATCCTGGGGTTGGGTTACCATGGTGATGATGTACACCTCTGTTACGGGACCAGGAGTATTGGGACTCACTTTGACAGTCAGTACAATGGTATTAACTGTAATAAGTGGAATGATCCACAACAGTAACATTGCAACATTGTATCCACTCTGGTTCTGATGTCCTGAATGTTCCACATCCGGAGACATTCAGGCCCTTGGCCAGTGTTTATACATCTCTTGTTCTGCCAACAACATGGCGCAAATCCTGCTTCCAACAATGCTTTTCATTGAGTTGCTGTTTAGCCTCAGAATGGTGAGAGGTTACATGGTTCAAAGCATTTGGTTGGATATTAAACCGTTTCTGTTGTTGATTAGTTAGATGTGACACAGTTTAAGGTTGATATTGCCAGTCCTGTCCTCAAGGTATTCTCCAGACCTTTCCGTAAACAGAGGTGACCCCAGGACTTGATGACCTCCGGCAGGAGTCAGATCAATGACAACACGACCCCACTCTCTCTCTCTCCCCAGCACAGGGTAACCCCTGCTCCAGGCTAAACTCTTTACACTGTGCTGGTGTGTTCAGGCCCTCTAGTGAGCTGGTGACTACCCTGCTATAATAACCGCCCTGCTCTACAATATTCACATACAGCTGCCTCCCTCCCTCTCTCTCTCCCTCTCCTCTCCCTCCCTCCCTCTCCCTCCCTCTCTCTCTCCCTCTCTATCCCCTCCCTCTCTCTCCCTCCCTCTCCCTCTCTCTCTCCCTCCCTCTCTCTCCCCCTCCCTCTCTCCCCTCCCTCTTTCTCCCTCTCTATCCCCTCCCTCTCTCTCCCTCCCTCTCTCTCCCCCTTCCCTCTATCTCTCCTCCCTCTCCCTCCCCTCCCTCTCTCTATCCTCCCTCTCTCTGTCTCCCTCTCTATCCCCTCTGTCTCCCTCTCTATCACCTCCCTCTCTGTCCCCTCTCTCTCTCTCTCCCTCCCTCCCTCTCTCTCCCCTCCCTCACCCCCCTCTCTCTCCCCTCCCTCACCCCCTCTCCCTCCCCTCCCTCTCCCCCCTCCCTCACCCCCCTCTCTCTCCCCTCCCTCTCTATCCCATCCCTTTCTCCCCTCCCTCTCTCCCCCCTCCCTCTCTCTGTCTCCCTCTGTATCCCCTCTCTCTCTCTCCCTCTCCCTCTCTCTCCCTCCCTCTCTCTCTCCCTCCCTCTCTCTCTCCCTCCCCTCCCTCTCTCTCCCTCTCCCTCTCTCTGTCTCCCTCTCCCTCTCTCTGTCTCCCTCTCCCTCTCTCTGTCTCCCTCTCCACTCCCCCTCCCTCTCTCTCCCTCCTCCCCCTCCCCTCCCCCCTCCCTCCCTCCCTCCCTCTCTCTCCCTCTCTCTGTCTCCCTCTCTCTCCCTCTCCTCTCTCTCCCCTCCCTCTCTCTCTCTCCTCCCTCCCTCTCTGTCTCCCTCCCCTCCCTCTCTCTGTCTCCCTCCCCTCCTCTCTCTCTCCCTCCCTCTCTCTGTCTCTCTACCCTCCCTCTCTCTGTCTCCTCCCCTCCCTCTCCTCTCCCTCCCTCTCTCTCCCTCCCCTCCCTCTCTCTCCCTCCCCTCCCTCTCTCTGTCTCCCTCCCCTCCCTCTCTCTCTCCTCTCCCTCCCCTCCTAACTGTAAGTGTAGGAGCCCTATGAGCCCAACCAGGATCCCAGCCTCTCCAGCCATGATTAATCTGATAAATAATAAATATATCAATCTAGACTTCAGACAATGACAAATTCTTAGCAGCAGGAAGCACAAGCCCTCTTTAACGGCTGCCTGTAGTTGAGGAATTAATCATTTAATGAGGAATTCTTCAGGAAATTACAAAGTTTTGATTCATGTTGTCCGGTGTCAGTTCTTAGTTATATGATGTGTCAAATAATTCACATCTTCACTGACTTTACAAACACTTAGACACTCACACACTATCACACAACCACTAACACTTAGACACTCACACAATATCACACAATATCACACAATATCACACAATATCACACAATATCACACAACACACAATATCACACACAATATCACACACAATATCACACACACACATATCACACACACACAATATCACACAATATCACACAACCACAAACACTATCACACACACACACACACACACACAATATCACACAACCACACACAATATCACACACACACACACACAATATCACACACACACAATATCACACACACACAATATCACACACACACAAAATCACACACACACACATATCACACACACACACATATCACACATCACACACACACACACACAATATCACACACACACAATATCACACTCACACAATATCACACACACACACACAATATCACACACACACACAATATCACACACACACAATATCACACACACACACACACACACACACACACACACACACACACACACTCACACAATATCACACACACACACACACACACACACACACACACACACACACACACACACACACACACACACACACCATAATATCACACCCACATAATATACCACATACACAATCAGAAAGGCACATTCTGCCCAGAGGCGACTGTCCCTGAGATCAGATGTTGAATATCCCACGATAAAGTCCATTTGACTCTGAGAAAGGCCACATGGCATCTTTGGATAACCTCTCAGTTAAACATCTTTACTACAGTTTTTACAATCAATCAATCTTCCCACCAATTTCTCAAACCTCAAAACGGTCATGACTTGTAACTGTCCAACATTCATTTAGATCACACACACACAAGACACCAATAGTTTTACTGTGTAGTTGTTTTCATACAATCATTAAATATTGTATTGTCAGATAATTCACATCTTCACTAACTTTACCACAAACACTAGACACACAACAATATCACACACACACAATATCACACACACACAATATCACACACAATATCACACACACAATATCACACACACAATATCACACACACACAATATCACACACACACAATATCACACACACACACACACACACACACACACACAATATCACACACACACTAGTTTTACACACACACAATATCACACACACACAAGTGTAGTTGTTGTTCATACAATCATTAAATATTGTAGTACAACATTGGTTCATTTAAATCAAAGCAATAATTATTTGCTACAAAAAAAGAAAAAAACTACTGTAAAACATCACTGCAGTGTTCCTCATAATTAGTTAAATAAAGTCCACCTGTGTGCAATCTGTGTCACATGATCTGTCACATGATCTCAGTATATATACACACCTGTTCTAAAAGGCCCCAGAGTCTGCAACACCACTAATCAATGGGCACCACTAAGCAAGCGACACTACTTTCCCCCTTCTGATGACCAGGTGGCGAATCGCATCTCTGCATGTCTGGCAGACATATCAGTGTGGATGACGGATCACCACCTCAAGCTGAACCTCGGCAAGACGGAGCTGCTCTTCCTCCCGGGGAAGGACTGCCCGTTCCATGATCTCGCCATCACGGTTGACAACTCCATTGTGTCCTCCTCCCAGAGCGCTAAGAACCTTGGCGTGATCCTGGACAACACCCTGTCGTTCTCAACTAACATCAAGGCGGTGGCCCGTTCCTGTAGGTTCATGCTCTACAACATCCGCAGAGTACGACCCTGCCTCACACAGGAAGCGGCGCAGGTCCTAATCCAGGCACTTGTCATCTCCCGTCTGGATTACTGCAACTCGCTGTTGGCTGGGCTCCCTGCCTGTGCCATTAAACCCCTACAACTCATCCAGAAAGCCGCAGCCCGTCTGGTGTTCAACCTTCCCAAGTTCTCTCACGTCACCCCCGCTCCTCCGCTCTCTCCACTGGCTTCCAGTTGAAGCTCGCATCCGCTACAAGACCATGGTGCTTGCCTACGGAGCTGTGAGGGGAACGGCACCTCAGTACCTCCAGGCTCTGATCAGGCCCTACACCCAAACAAGGGCACTGCGTTCATCCACCTCTGGCCTGCTCGCCTCCCTACCACTGAGGAAGTACAGTTCCCGCTCAGCCCAGTCAAAACTGTTCGCTGCTCTGGCCCCCAATGGTGGAACAAACTCCCTCACGACGCCAGGACAGCGGAGTCAATCACCACCTTCCGGAGACACCTGAAACCCCACCTCTTTAAGGAATACCTAGGATAGGATAAAGTAATCCTTCTCACCCCCCTTAAAAGATTTAGATGCACTATTGTAAAGTGGCTGTTCCACTGGATGTTATAAGGTGAATGCACCAATTTGTAAGTCGCTCTGGATAAGAGCGTCTGCTAAATGACTTAAATGTAAATGTAAATGTATGAAGAACAAAGAGCTCTCCAAACAGGTCAGGGACAAAGTTGTGGAGAAGTACAGATCAGGGTTGGATAATAATAAATATCCGAAACTTTGAACATCCCACGAGCACCATTAAATCATTATTAAAACAGAAAGAATATGGCACGAGAGGGCCGCCCACCAAAACTCACAGGCCAAATAATTACTCAGAGAGGCAAAAAGAGACCAAAGATAACCCCTGAGGAACTGAAAGCTCCACAGTGGAGATTGAGTATCTGTCCATAGGTAACCATAACTCCACAGAGCTGGGCTACAAGACCCCAGAAAAGAATAAGGAAACATGTTTGTTGTTTGCAAAAGGCATGTGGGAGACTCCCCAAACAAATGAAAGAAGGTTCAAAGCCAAATTAATTGATCCTTTGGCAATCAAGACAACGCTATGTCTGTAAAGCCAACACCTCTCATCACCCTGAGAACCTCACAGTGAAGCATGGTGGTGGCAACATTATGCTGTGGGGATGTTTTTCATCAGCAGGGACTGGGAAACTGCTAATTAAGGAATGATGGATGGCACTAAATACAGGGAAATTCTCAGAGGGAAAACTCAGTCTTCCAGGATTCACCTTCCAGCCAATGACCCTAACATAGACACACCAAGTGTTTTAAGGGGAAACATTTAAATGTCTTGGAATACACACCTCAATCCAATTAAATCTGTGGTATGACAAAAAGATTACTGTACACCAAACCACATCCAACTTGAAAGCTACAACATATAAACACCATGTCACACCCTGGCCTACCCAAATAAAGCATATAACAAAAACACAAGATACACATGACCAATTAGCAAGTCACACAGTAAAAAAAATGTAAACAATGTGTGAAAACAAAGAGTAGGCTTAAATTTTGCAGATTAACAGGTGGGATAAATGATCAGTGGGCAGAAGTACAGATATTGGTGCAAAAGAGCAGAAAAGTTGGATAAAAACAGTAAAAAACAGTAAATAGGTAGGTAAAAAAGGGTGAGCTAACCTTTGTACATGCCCATCGAGCACATGATTGATTAAATCAAAGTTATTAAAACATAGAAAGAATACTGGAACGAGAGGGGCCAAATGAGGTGTTGGCTTTAGGGATGATCAAATACTCAGCAGGCCAGGGTGTTGCAAGGAACTGGGGCAGCTTACCTCATGGAGTAGATGACCTGAGCAACAAAGTAGAGGGCCAGCCCACTAAGCATACAAGTCGCAGTGGTGGGTGGTATAAGGTGCTTTAGTGACAAAACGGATGGCACTGTGGTAGACTGCTCCAGTTTGCAGAGAGGGTGGGCATTTTGTAGATGACATCGCAAGAGAGGGCCGTCAGTTTTACAGGGTAAGCTTGGCAGCGTGAGTGAAAGGCTCACAGGCCAGGCAAGGAGGGCATTACTGAGAGGCAACAAAGAGAGAGTTTGCAACTCAGCCAGACCAAAACTCACAGGCCAGGAGGGCATTACTCAGAGAAAAGCATGCATTTGGTTTTACCGCTTTAAGAGCAGTTGGAGGCCACGGAAGCTGTATGGCATTGAACCAAAACTCACAGGCCAGGGCCGAAGGAATGGGCATTGGACCCTCAGGGAACGCCCGCAGCAAGAGCAACATCAAAGAGACCAACAGAGAAAAGAGTCGGCCCGAGAATTGAACAAAGCACCCCCACAGACTGCCAGAGACCGGACAGCATGCCCTCTGATTTGACACACTGAACTCTGTCTGCAAAGTAAGGAAACCAGGCAAGGCAGTCAAAAACCATACACTGTTGAGAGCTGGGCCGATAAGAATTTGGTGGCAGAGTCGAAAGAATGAAGACGGAAGTACATGTTTGATATCATTTAGTACCTTGTTTGAGGTGCAAACCGGCAAACCAGATTGCACAGCGGAGACTCGGTGGGAAGAAAGTGACCTGTTTGAAGGCTACTCAAGACCTTAGATAGGCAGGGCAGGATGGATATAGGTCTAAAGTTTGGGTCCAGGGTGTCTCCCCTTTGAAGAGGGGATGACTAAATCAGCTTTAAAACCAACATCCCCTGGGGAACCTAACTGAAAGTGAAGGCAATATGGATAATGGTGGCAACAGTTAGAAATAGCTGATTGTCAAGCCCAGCTGATTTGTTTTTGCAGCAGAACAGCTATCTGGATCTGGGAAACCTGGAGAGGCTTGGGTGAGGAACTTGTCCGAGGTTGGAGTAGCCAATGGAAGGCATGGCCAGCCGTAAAGTGCAGGGAAATTTTCTAATCATGGAGGGTGAGACCTGTTTCAGCCTCAGTGAGGGCAGCTGGGAGGAGGTGCTCTTGTTCTCCATGGACTTCACAGTGTCCCAGAACTTTTGGAGTTGGAGCTACAGGATGCAAACTTCTGCCTGAAGAAGCTGGCCTTAGCTTTCCTGACTGACTGCGTGTATTGGTTCCTGACTTCCCTGAACAGTTGCATATCACCCTATTGCAGTCCGGGATGTTTTTGTGCTGGTCGAGGGCAGTCAGGGTCTGGAGTGAACCAAGGGCTGTATCTGTTCTTGGTTCTGCATTTTTTGAACGGAGCATGCTTATCTAAAATGGTGAGGAAACTTTTAAATGACCAGGCTTCCTCAACTGAATGAGGTCAATGTCCTTCCAGGATACAAGCCAGGTCGATTAGAAAGGCCTGCTCAAGAAGTGTTTTAGGGAGCGTTTGAGAATCTGACTGGTGTGAATAAAAGTATTACTGTACACCAGTGGAACCCATCCAACTTGAAGGAGCTGGAGCAGTTTTGCCTTGAAGAATGGGAGAAAATCCTAGTAGCTAGATGCGCAAAGCATTTTGAAACATACCCCTGTAATTGCTACAAAAGGTGACTCTACAAAGTATTGACTTTGGGGTGGGGGGGGAAGATAGTTATGCACGCTCAAGTTCTGTTTTTTTAAAACTTATTTCTTGTTTGTTTCACATCAACAAAATATATTTGTAAAGTGGTAGGTTGTGTAAATCAAATGATACAACCCCCCAGGTTGAGGATCAGTGTGGCGGATGTGTTGTTACCTACCCTCACCACCTGTGGGCAGGAAGTCCAGGATCCAGTAGCAGAGGAAGGTGTTTAGTGCCAGTGTCCTTAGCTTAGCTTTGAGGGCACTATGGTGTTGAATTCTCACACAGTTGCAGTCGGAAGTTTACATACACTTTAGCCAAAAACATGTTAAAATGTTTTTTTTTTCACAATTCCTGCGATTTAATCCTAGTAAAAATTCCCTGTCTTAGGTCAGTTAGGATCACCACTTCATTTTAAGAATGTGAAATGTCAGAATAATAGTAGGGAAAATGATTTCTTTCAGCTTTTATTTCTTTCATCACCTTCCCAGGGGGTCAGAACATTACATACACTGAATTAGTATTTGGTAGCATTGCCTTTAAATAGTTTAACTTGGGTCAAACGTTTCCACAAGCTTCCCAGAATAGATTGGGGGAATTTTGATTTTGGCCCATTCCTCCTGACAGAGCTGGTGTAACTGAGGCAGGTTTGTAGGCCTCCTGACAGAGCTGGTGTAACTGAGTCAGGTATGTAGGCCTCCTGACAGAGCTGGTGTAACTGAGGCAGGTTTGTAAGCCTCCTTGCTTGGACATGCTTTTTCAGTTCTGCCCACACTTTTTCCATAGGATTGAGGTCAGGGCTTTGTGATGGCCACTCCAATACCTTGACTTTGTTGTCTTTAAGCCATTTTTCCACAAATTTGGAAGTATGCTTGGGGTCATTGTCCATTTGGAAGACCCATTTGTGACGAAGCTTTAACTTCCTGACTGATGTCTTGAGATGTTGCTTCAATATAGCCACATCATTTTCACTCCTCATGATGCCATCTATTTTGTGAAGTGCACCAGTCCCTCCTGCAGCAAAGCACCCCCACAACATGATGCTGACACCCCCGTGCTTCACGGTTGGGATGGTGTTCTTCGGCTTGCAAGCGTCCCCCTTTTTCCTTCAAACATAACAATGGTCATTATGGCCAAGCAGTTCTATTTTTGTTTCATCAGACCAGAGGACATTTCTCCAAAAAGTACGATCTTTGTCCTCATGTGCAGTTGCAAACCGTAGTCTGGCTTTTTTATGGCGGTTTTGGAGCAGTGGCTTCTTCCTTGCTGAGCGGCCTTTCAGGTTATGTCGATATAGGACTCGTTTTACAGTGGACTTTTGTACCTGTTTCCTCCAGCATTTTCATAAGGTCCTATGCTGTTGTTCTGGGATTGATTTGCACTTTTCACACCAAAGTACGTTCATCTCTTGGAGACAGAACGCGTCTCCTTCCTGAGCGGTATGACGGCTGCGTGGTTCCATGGTGTTTATAAGTGAAACTAGTCAAACACAGTCTAGGCTATTGATTAGAACAGGTCCCTAGCGGGCCAACACAATATGACATGTGTTACACAAGATGGGGATTTCAAAAGAGAGAGAGTGCACGAGAGAAAAACACACTTGGGTGCATTTGTCAGCTATGCCTATTTTAACCCTAACCTTTCCCCGAACTGCCGCTCTTATGGGTCAGAATATAATGATGTATTTATGTGTTGAAGGTCTCCGATGTGGTGTCTCACAGGATTCCCACTACGCTGATGATGGTCCGTCTTCTGTTACCGGGTGTAACTCTCTCGTTTCTCCTCACCATGTCAGTGTCCTTCGTGCTATGTTCCCTTTGCTCTGAAAAGTGTTTTGGGGAGTAGGGCTAATCAGTCGTGTGGATGGTTCCAGCGTGGGATTGAAAACAGTGTAGACATATGATTCCTTGGAGATTGGTGACCGCTGGGCCTGCTTGAATTCACCCCCTTTAGATACAGCTACTCGTCCATAGCACAGGTTGGTAAAAGGTTCTTCTTCAACCTTGTGTTGTGTTTTGGGTTTGCTGACCACTCAGACCTCGGCTGCAGCTCAGGGTCACTTAGTCTAATATGTTAATTCTTAACTCACATGTTTTATACCCTTGGGTCAGAACCAAGTTACGAGAAGGTCTGGATTTTACTCAGATCCAATTTAAACAACTAACATCACATTTCATCTTTACAAAAACATTCTCTTTGATCTGGACATTTTCCACGCAATGTACAATATGCAAACATCAAGCACATACTAGGAAAACTCTTAAAGTCACAATGTTTTTGTTATAACGTTCTCCATAGTGAGAGGACAAACAAATGTTGCCTGCTGCCTTAAATTTACAATGGTCCTGAGGTGTCATAAACCCTCCCTATTTCCATACCTCTCCATCTCTTCCCCTGTGGTGGGTGTGAGACATTTCTCTGTGGTCCACGGTAAACTGACCAGAGTAGGCCAGTCATGGCAAGAGGGTGGTGCGTACGGCCCAGTACATCACTGGGGCCAAGATCTCTGACATCCAGGACCTATATAATAGGCGGTGTCAGAGAAAAGCCCATAAAATTGTCAGAGACTCCAGTCCCCCAAGATATAGACTGTTTTCTCTGTCACAGCACAGCAAGTGGTATCGGATTGCAAAGTCTAGGACCAGAAGGCTCCTCAATAGCTTCTACCCCCAAGCCATCAGACTGCTGAACAGCTTCTACCCCCAAGCCATCAGACTGCTGAACAGCTTCTACCCCCAAGCCATTAGACTGCTGAACAGCTTCTACCCCCAAGCCATAAGACTGCTGAACAGCTTCTACCCCCAAGCCATAAGACTGCTGAACAGCTTCTACCCCCAAGCCATTAGACTGCTGAACAGCTTCTACCCCCAAGCCATAAGACTGCTGAACAGCTTCTACCCCCAAGCCACAAGACTGCTGAACAGCTTCTACCCCCAAGCCATAAGACTGCTGAACAGCTTCTACCCCCAAGCCATAAGACTGCTGAACAGCTTCTACCCCCAAGCCATAAGACTGCTGAACAGCTTCTACCCCCAAGCCATAAGACTGCTGAACAGCTTCTACCCCCAAGCCATAAGACTGCTGAACAGCTTCTACCCCCAAGCCATAAGACTGCTGAACAGCTTCTACCCCCAAGCCACAAGACTGCTGAACAGCTTCTACCCCCAAGCCATAAGACTGCTGAACAGCTTCTACCCCCAAGCCACAAGACTGCTGAACAGCTTCTACCCCCAAGCCATAAGACTGCTGAACAGCTTCTACCCCCAAGCCACAAGACTGCTGAACAGCTTCTACCCCCAAGCCACAAGACTGCTGAACAGCTTCTACCCCCAAGCCATAAGACTGCTGAACAGCTTCTACCCCCAAGCCACAAGACTGCTGAACAGCTTCTACCCCCAAGCCATCAGACTGCTGAACAGCTTCTACCCCCAAGCCATAAGACTGCTGAACAGCTTCTAGTCTGTTTTATAGTCACTTCACCCCTGCCTACATGTACAAATTACATGAACTAACCTGTACCCCCGCACACTGCCTCTTCTCTCAGTTTATTATCTATAGTCACTTCACCCCTGCCTACATGTACAAATTACATGAACTAACCTGTACCCCCGCACACTGCCTCTTCTCTCAGTTTATTATCTATAGTCACTTCACCCCTGCCTACATGTACAAATTACATCAACTAACCTGTACCTCCGCACACTGACTCTTCTCTCAGTTTATTATCTATAGTCACTTCACCCCTGCCTACATGTACAAATTACATCAACTATCCTGTACCTCCGCACACTGACTCTTCTCTCAGTTTATTATCTATAGTCACTTTACCCCTGCCTACATGTACAAATTACATCAACTATCCTGTACCCCCGCACACTGACTCGGTACCGGTACCCCCTCTATATAGCCTCATTATTCTTACTGTGTTACTTTTTAGTATTATTTTTAGTTCAGTCTATTTGGTAAATATGTTCTTAACTCTTCTTGAACTGCACTGTTGGTTAAGGGCTTGTAAGTGAGCATGGTAAGGTCTACACTGTTGGTTAAGGGCTTGTAAGTGAGCATGGTAAGGTCTACACTGTTGGTTAAGGGCTTGTAAGTGAGCATGGTAAGGTCTACACTGTTGGTTAAGGGCTTGTAAGTGAGCATGGTAAGGTCTACACTGTTGGTTAAGGGCTTGTAAGTGAGCATGGTAAGGTCTACACTGTTGGTTAAGGGCTTGTAAGTGAGCATGGTAAGGTCTACACTGTTGGTTAAGGGCTTGTAAGTGGTAAGCATGGTAAGGTCTACACTGTTGGTTAAGGGCTTGTAAGTGAGCATGGTAAGGTCTACACTGTTGGTTAAGGGCTTGTAAGTGAGCATGGTAAGGTCTACACTGTTGGTTAAGGGCTTGTAAGTGAGCATGGTAAGGTCTACACTGTTGGTTAAGGGCTTGTAAGTGAGCATGGTAAGGTCTACACTGTTGGTTAAGGGCTTGTAAGTGAGCATGGTAAGGTCTACACTGTTGGTTAAGGGCTTGTAAGTGAGCATGGTAAGGTCTACACTGTTGGTTAAGGGCTTGTAAGTGAGCATGGTAAGGTCTACACTGTTGGTTAAGGGCTTGTAAGTGAGCATGGTAAGGTCTACACTGTTGGTTAAGGGCTTGTAAGTGAGCATGGTAAGGTCTACACTGTTGGTTAAGGGCTTGTAAGTGAGCATGGTAAGGTCTACACTGTTGGTTAAGGGCTTGTAAGTGAGCATGGTAAGGTCTACACTGTTGGTTAAGGGCTTGTAAGTGAGCATGGTAAGGTCTACACTGTTGGTTAAGGGCTTGTAAGTGAGCATGGTAAGGTCTACACTGTTGGTTAAGGGCTTGTAAGTGAGCATGGTAAGGTCTACACTGTTGGTTAAGGGCTTGTAAGTGAGCATGGTAAGGTCTACACTGTTGGTTAAGGGCTTGTAAGTGAGCATGGTAAGGTCTACACTGTTGGTTAAGGGCTTGTAAGTGAGCATGGTAAGGTCTACACTGTTGGTTAAGGGCTTGTAAGTGAGCATGGTAAGGTCTACACTGTTGGTTAAGGGCTTGTAAGTGAGCATGGTAAGGTCTACACTGTTGGTTAAGGGCTTGTAAGTGAGCATGGTAAGGTCTACACTGTTGGTTAAGGGCTTGTAAGTGAGCATGGTAAGGTCTACACTGTTGGTTAAGGGCTTGTAAGTGAGCATGGTAAGGTCTACACTGTTGGTTAAGGGCTTGTAAGTGAGCATGGTAAGGTCTACACTGTTGGTTAAGGGCTTGTAAGTGAGCATGGTAAGGTCTACACTGTTGGTTAAGGGCTTGTAAGTGAGCATGGTAAGGTCTACACTGTTGGTTAAGGGCTTGTAAGTGAGCATGGTAAGGTCTACACTTGTTGTATGTGACACATAAAGTTTGATTAGATTTGTGTGCTAGTCATTTAAACAGACAGCTCGGTGCTTTCAACATGTCAATGACTCTCACAACTATAGGAAGTGATGAAGTCAATCTCTCTTCTACTTACAGCCAGGAGAGATTGACTTGCATATTAGTCATGTTTTAGAGCAGTGCTTTATTACAGGCAGACTTCTCCCCAATCTAAGAATTGCTCAATTTCCACATTATTCATTACAATATTTAGTTGAAGTTTAGGGTTTCATAAATGATTTCTCCCAAATACAATGTTGATATATTTAGGACTAATAGAAGATAGAAAGGGTGGGTATTATTTAGAAGATAGAAGGGGTGAATAGAAGATAGAAGTGGTGGGTAGTCCTTAGAAGATAGAAGGGGTGAATAGAAGATAGAAGGGGTGGGTAGTCTTTAGAAGATAGAAGCATGGTGGGTAGTCCTTAGAAGATAGAAGGGGGTTGGGTAGTCTTGTAAGTGAGCATTAGAAGATAGAAGGGGTGAATAGAAGATAGAAGGGGTGGGTAGTCTTTAGAAGATAGAAGGGGTGAATAGAAAATAGAAGGGGTGGGTAGTCTTTAGAAGATAGAAGGGGTGAATAGAAGATAGAAGGGGTGAATAGAAGATAGAAGGGGTGGGTAGTCTTTAGAATATAGAAGGGGTGGGTAGTTTTTAGAAGATAGAAGGGGTGAATAGAAGATAGAAGGGGTGGGTATTCTTTAGAAGATAGAAGGGGTGGGTAGTCTTTAGAAGATAGAAGTGGTGGGTAGAAGATAGAAGGGGTGGGTAGTCTTTAGAAGATAGAAGGGGTGAATAGAAGATAGAAGGGGTGGGTAATTTAGAAGATAGAAGGGGTGAATAGAAGATAGAAGGGGTCTTTAGAAGATAGAAGGGGTGGGTAGTCTTTAGAAGATAGAAGGGGTGAATAGAAGATAGAAGGGGTGGGTAGTCTTTAGAAGATAGAAGGGGTGAATAGAAGATAGAAGGGGTGGGTAGTCTTTAGAAGATAGAAGGGGTGAATAGAAGATAGAAGGGGTGGGTAGTCTTTAGAAGATAGAAGGGGTGAATAGAAGATAGAAGGGGTGGGTAGTCTTTAGAAGATAGAAGGGGTGAATAGAAGATAGAAGGGGTGAATAGAAGATAGAAGGGGTGGGTAGTCTTTAGAAGATAGAAGGGGTGAATAGAAGATAGAAGGGGTGGGTAGTCTTTAGAAGATAGAAGGGGTGGGTAGTCTTTAGAAGATAGAAGGGGTGAATAGAAGATAGAAGGGGTGAATAGAAGATAGAAGGGGTGGTCTTTAGAAGATAGAAGGGGTGAATAGAAGATAGAAGGGGTGGGTAGTCTTTAGAAGATAGAAGGGGTGAATAGAAGATAGAAGGGGTGAATAGAAGATAGAAGGGGTGGGTAGTCTTTAGAAGATAATAGAAGATAGAAGGGGTGGTCCTAGTCTTTAATATAGAAGGGGTGGGTAGAGAATAGAAGGGGTGAATAGAAGGGGTGGGTAGTCTTTAGAAGATTAGAGTCTTTTGGATAGTGGACTTTAGAAGATAGAATGGGTAATGAAGATAGAAGGGGTGGGTAGTCTTTAGAAGATAGAAGGGGTGAAGATAAAGATAGAAGGGGTGGATAGAATATAGTCTTTAGAAGATAGAAGGGGTGGGTAGTCTTTAGAAGATAGAAGGGGTGGGTAGTCTTTAGAAGATAGAAGGGGTGGGTAGTCTTTAGAAGATAGAAGGGGTGGGTAGTCTTTAGAAGATAGAAGGGGTGAATAGAAGATAGAAGGGGTGGGTAGTCTTTAGAAGATAGAAGGGGTGGGTAGTCTTTAGAAGATAGAAGGTGGCTAGTGTTTAAACAAGGGGTTTTTGGTGTTTAGAAACCTGGCTGTTTCATCTGTCACCCTGGGGGTTTCAGTCATGATGCAGTGCTCCTCTCCTCTCATCCCACTTTACTCTGCCCTGGGCCCGGGGCCATGGACGAGTGTCCAACTTTAATAGGGCCAGCAACCCAACAAATATCTCTCTGTCCCTCAGAATACATTCCCCCTCAGAAAGATGTGTTTGTTGTGACAGGGTGTAGAGGTTGTAGACTGACAGACAGCATTGTCCTAGGTAGCTTTGCAGCTGGTAACAAGCATCTGAACATTAGTACAAACAAAGTCAGGATTGGTGGGATCATCAATCAATGTGCTGACAGTTCACTTCAGTTAGTTTGTCTCACTGTGCATCATAAGTGATTGGATCAGTTTTAATTAGAAATTGGGTAATCAATCATTGCCAACAAGGCACTTTGCTGGGGGACTCATCGTGTGCCGGTGTCCAAAATAAATGAGAAATCAAAATAATTTAGCGGCTGCCAAAAAGGTAAATCCTCCAGTGAGCCGTCCAAACCTCTGGCTTTGTGAGACAGAGACACCCTGTCGCAAGCAATTACAGCAGCATCCACTGGAGGTTTTCACATATTAAATTAACCAATCAAAGATTGGTTTTTGGTTTGGAGTGATGCTTTACCTCCAATATACATGTATAATACACATGTATTCTTACAATTTTCACATGAAAATCCTTTGTCAGATTTGTTTTCCAAGAGTCTACTATTTCTGATTTAACCGATCATGTGTTGTGTTGTGGCTCAACAGAATGATACACTTTATGGTGAGTGTTAATTCAGCCTGACTGTACTCACTATATCGCTTTAATTATAAATATAAAGATATTAAATATAACCCCAACACATTCAGCCTGACTGTACTCACTATATCGCTTTAATTATAAATATAAAGATATTAAATATAACCCCAACACATTCAGCCTGACTGTACTCACTATATCGCTTTAATTATAAATATAAAGATATTAAATATAACCCCAACACATTCAGCCTGACTACTCACTATATCGCTTTAATTATAAATATAAAGATATTAAATATAACCCCAACACATTCAGCCTGACTGTACTCACTATATCGCTTTAATTCTAAATATAAAGATATTAAATATAACCCTAACACATTCAGCCTGATTGTACTCAATATATCGCTTTAATTCTAAATATAAAGTTATTCAAATTACCAGTAACACATAATGTAACAAATCCAATTGTGTGCGTGGCAGTGAAAGAGTGTCTGTATTCCACAGGAGGTTGGTGGCACCTTAATTGGGGAGAACGGGCTCATGGTAATGGGGAGAACGGGTTCATAGTAATGGGGAGAACGGGCTCATGGTAATGGGGAGAACGGGCTCATGGTAATGGGGAGAACGGGCTCATGGTAATGGGGAGAACGGGCTCATGGTAATGGGGAGAACGGGCTCATGGTAATGGGGAGAACGGGCTCATGGTAATGGGGAGAACGGGCTCATGGAGAACGGGCTCATGGTAATGGGGAGAACGGGCTCATGGTAATGGGGAGAACGGGCTCATGGTAATGGGGAGAACGGGCTCATGGTAATGGGGAGAACGGGCTCATGGTAATGGGGAGAACGGGCTCATGGTAATGGGGAGAACGGGCTCATGGTAATGGGGAGAACGGGCTCATGGTAATGGGGAGAACGGGCTCATGGTAATGGGGAGAACGGGCTCATGGTAATGGGGAGAACGGGCTCATGGTAATGGGGAGAACGGGCTCATGGTAATGGGGAGAACGGGCTCATGGTAATGGGGAGAACGGGCTCATGGTAATGGGGAGAACGGGCTCATGGTAATGGGGAGAACGGGCTCATGGTAATGGGGAGGGCTCATGGTAGGGAGAACGGGCTCATGGTAATGGGGAGAACGGGCTCATGGTAATGGGGAGAACGGGCTCATGGTAATGGGGAGAACGGGCTCATGGTAATGGGGAGAACGGGCTCATGGTAATGGGGAGAACGGGCTCATGGTAATGGGGAGAACGGGCTCATGGTAAACGGGCTGGGGAGGGGAGAACGGGCTCATGGTAATGGGGAGAACGGGCTCATGGTAATGGGGAGAACGGGCTCATGGTAATGGGGAGAACGGGCTCATGGTGGGGAATGGGTAATGGGGAGAACGGGCTCATGGTAATGGGGAGAACGGGCTCATGGTAATGGGGAGAACGGGCTCAATGGTAATGGGGAGAACGGGCTCATGGTAATGGGGAGAACGGGCTCAAATGGGGAGAACGGGCTCATGGTAATGGGGAGAACGGGCTCATGGTAATGGGGAGAACGGGCTCATGGTAATGGGGAGAACGGGCTCATGGTAATGGGGAGAACGGGCTCATGGTAATGGGGAGAACGGGCTCATGGTAATGGGGAGAACGGGCTCATGGGGCTAATGGGGAGAACGGGCTCATGGTAATGGGGAGAACGGGCTCATGGTAATGGGGAGAACGGGCTCATGGTAATGGGGAGAACGGGCTCAAATGGGGAGAACGGGCTCATGGTAATGGGGAGAACGGGCTGGTAATGGGGAGAACATGGTAATGGGGAGAACGGGCTCATGGTAATGGGGAGAACGGGCTCATGGTAATGGGGAGAACGGGCTCATGGTAATGGGGAGAACGGGCTCATGGTAATGGGGAGAACGGGCTCATGGTAATGGGGAGAACGGGCTCATGGTAATGGGGAGAACGGGCTCATGGTAATGGGGAGAACGGGCTCATGGTCATGGTAATGGGGAGAACGGGCTCATGGTAAGGGGGAGAACGGGCTCATGGTAATGGGGAGAACGGGCTCATGGTAATGGGGAGAACGGGCTCATGGTAATGGGGAGAACGGGCTCATGGTAACGGGGAGAACGGGCTCATGGGCTCATGGTAATGGGGAGAACGGGCTCATGGTAATGGGGAGAACGGGCTCATGGTAATGGGGAGAACGGGCTCATGGTAATGGGGGAGAACGGGCTCATGGTAATGGGGAGGGGCTCATGGTAGGGGAGAACGGGCTCATGGTAATGGGGAGAGAACGGGCTCATGGTAATGGGGAGAACGGGCTCATGGTAATGGGGAGAACGGGCTCATGGTAATGGGGAGAACGGGCTCATGGTAATGGGGAGAACGGGCTCATGCTCAATGGGGAGAACGGGCTCGGGTAATGGGGAGAACGGGCTCATGGTAATGGGGAGAACGGGCTCAATGGGGAGAACGGGCTCATGGTAATGGGGAGAACGGGCTCATGGTAATGGGGAGAACGGGCTCATGGTAATGGGGAGAATGGGGGGAGAACGGGCTCATGGTAATGGGGAGAACGGGCTCATGGTAATGGGGAGAACGGGCTGGTAATGGGGAGAACGGGCTCATGGTAATGGGGAGAACGGGCTCATGGTAATGGGGAGAACTCATGGTAATGGGGAGAACGGGCTCATGGTAATGGGGAGAACTCATGGTAATGGGGAGAACGGGCTCATGGTAATGGGGAGAACGGGCTCATGGTAATGGGGAGAACGGGCTCTGGTAATGGGGAGAACGGGCTCATGGTAATGGGGAGAACGGGCCTCCACTGCTCTGGGGATACTGAAGGTAATGGGGAGAAGGGCTCATGGTTCTGGGGAGAATCAGCCTCCACTGGTCTATACTGAAGGTACTGAGACAGGTGTCTCATGGTATTCTCCTCTCATCAGCCTCACTGGTAACTGAAGGTAGAGACAGGTGCTGATGGTAATGGGGAGAGCCTCCACTGCTCTATGGTAAGGGTCTGATGGTATTCTCCTCTCATCAGATACTGAAGGTACTCTAGACAGGTGCTGATCATCTCATCAGCCTCCACTGCTCTATACTGGTAATGTACTGAGACAGGTGTCTGAATGCCAGTAATGGTAATGGGGAGAACGGGCTCATCAGCCTCCACTGCTCTATACTGAAGGTACTGGGGAGACAGGTGTCTGATGCCATTCTCCTCTCATCAGCCTCCACTGCTCTATACTGAAGGTACTGTAGACAGGTGTCTGATGCCATTCTCCTCTCATCAGCCTCCATGGTAACTGAAGGTACTGTAGACAGGTGTCTGATGAATTCTCCATCTCATGGTAATGGGAGACTGTCTCATGCCTCCACTATACTGAAGGTACTGTAGACAGGTGTCTGATGCATTCTCCTCTCATTCTGGTAATGGGGAGAAGGGCTCATGGTCTCATGGGGAGCCTCCACTGCTCTATACTGAAGGTACTGTAGACAGGTGTCTGATGCCATTCTCCTCTCATCAGCCTCCACTGCTCTATACTGAAGGTACTGTAGACAGGTGTCTGATGCCATTCTCCTCTCATCAGCCTCCACTGCTCTATACTGAAGGTACTGTAGACAGGTGTCTGATGCCATTCTCCTCTCATCAGCCTCCACTGCTCTATACTGAAGGTACTGTAGACAGGTGTCTGATGCCATTCTCCTCTCATCAGCCTCCACTGCTCTATACTGAAGGTACTGTAGACAGGTGTCTGATGCCATTCTCCTCTCATCAGCCTCCACTGCTCTATACTGAAGGTACTGTAGACAGGTGTCTGATGCCATTCTCCTCTCATCAGCCTCCACTGCTCTATACTGAAGGTACTGTAGACAGGTGTCTGATGCCATTCTCCTCTCATCAGCCTCCACTGCTCTATACTGAAGGTACTGTAGACAGGTGTCTGATGCCATTCTCCTCTCATCAGCCTCCATACTGCTCTATACTGAAGGTACTGTAGACAGGTGTCTGATGCCATTCTCCTCTCATCAGCCTCCACTGCTCTATACTGAAGGTACTGTAGACAGGTGTCTGATGCCATTCTCCTCTCATCAGCCTCCACTGCTCTATACTGAAGGTACTGTAGACAGGTGTCTGATGCCATTCTCCTCTCATCAGCCTCCACTGCTCTATACTGAAGGTACTGTAGACAGGTGTCTGATGCCATTCTCCTCTCATCAGCCTCCACTGCTCTATACTGAAGGTACTGTAGACAGGTGTCTGATGCCATTCTCCTCTCATCAGCCTCCACTGCTCTATACTGAAGGTACTGACAGACAGGTGAAGGTCTGATGCCATTCTCCTCTCATCAGCCTCCACTGCTCTATACTGAAGGTACTGTAGACAGGTGTCTGATGCCATTCTCCTCTCATCAGCCTCCACTGCTCTATACTGAAGGTACTGTAGACAGGTGTCTGATGCCATTCTCCTCTCATCAGCCTCCACTGCTCTATACTGAAGGTACTGTAGACAGGTGTCTGATGCCATTCTCCTCTCATCAGCCTCCACTGCTCTATACTGAAGGTACTGTAGACAGGTGTCTGATGCCATTCTCCTCTCATCAGCCTCCACTGCTCTATACTGAAGGTACTGTAGACAGGTGTCTGATGCCATTCTCCTCTCATCAGCCTCCACTGCTCTATACTGAAGGTACTGTAGACAGGTGTCTGATGCCATTCTCCTCTCATCAGCCTCCACTGCTCTATACTGAAGGTACTGTAGACAGGTGTCTGATGCCATTCTCCTCTCATCAGCCTCCACTGCTCTATACTGAAGGTACTGTAGACAGGTGTCTGATGCCATTCTCCTCTCATCAGCCTCCACTGCTCTATACTGAAGGGTGTCTGATGCCATACTGAAGGTAGACAGGTGTCTGATGCCATTCTCCTCTCATCAGCCTCCACTGCTCTATACTGAAGGTACTGTAGACAGGTGTCTGATGCCATTCTCCTCTCATCAGCCTCCACTGCTCTATACTGAAGGTACTGTAGACAGGTGTCTGATGCCATTCTCCTCTCATCAGCCTCCATGCTCTATACTGAAGGTACTGTAGACAGGTGTCTGATGCCATTCTCCTCTCATCAGCCTCCACTGCTCTATACTGAAGGTAGACAGGTGTCTGATGCCATTCTCCTCTCATCAGCCTCCACTGCTGAAGGTACTGATGCCATTCTCCTCTCATCAGCCTCCACTGCTCTATACTGAAGGTACTGTAGACAGGTGTCTGATGCCATTCTCCTCTCATCAGCCTCCACTGCTCTATACTGAAGGTACTGTAGACAGGTGTCTGATGCCATTCTCCTCTCATCAGCCTCCACTGCTCTATACTGAAGGTACTGTAGACAGGTGTCTGATGCCATTCTCCTCTCATCAGCCTCCACTGCTCTATACTGAAGGTACTGTAGACAGGTGTCTGATGCCATTCTCCTCTCATCAGCCTCCACTGCTCTATACTGAAGGTACTGTAGACAGGTGTCTGATGCCATTCTCCTCTCATCAGCCTCCACTGCTCTATACTGAAGGTACTGTAGACAGGTGTCTGATGCCATTCTCCTCTCATCAGCCTCCACTGCTCTATACTGAAGGTACTGTAGACAGGTGTCTGATGCCATTCTCCTCTCATCAGCCTCCACTGCTCTATACTGAAGGTACTGTAGACAGGTGTCTGATGCCATTCTCCTCTCATCAGCCTCCACTGCTCTATACTGAAGGTAAGACAGGTGTCTGAAGGTACTGTAGACAGGTGTCTGATGCCATTCTCCTCTCATCAGCCTCCACTGCTCTATACTGAAGGTACTGTAGACAGGTGTCTGATGCCATTCTCCTCTCATCAGCCTCCAGGTGTCTGATGCCATTCTATCATCAGCCTCCACTGAAGGTACTGTAGACAGGTGTCTGATGCCATTCTCCTCTCATCAGCCTCCACTGCTCTATACTGAAGGTACTGTAGACAGGTGTCTGATGCCATTCTCCTCTCATCAGCCTCCACTGCTCTATACTGAAGGTACTGTAGACAGGTGTCTGATGCCATTCTCCTCTCATCAGCCTCCACTGCTCTATACTGAAGGTACTGTAGACAGGTGTCTGATGCCATTCTCCTCTCATCAGCCTCCACTGCTCTATACTGAAGGTACTGTAGACAGGTGTCTGATGCCATTCTCCTCTCATCAGCCTCCACTGCTCTATACTGAAGGTACTGTAGACAGGTGTCTGATGCCATTCTCCTCTCATCAGCCTCCACTGCTCTATACTGAAGGTACTGTAGACAGGTGTCTGATGCCATTCTCCTCTCATCAGCCTCCACTGCTCTATACTGAAGGTACTGTAGACAGGTGTCTGATGCCATTCTCCTCTCATCAGCCTCCACTGCTCTATACTGAAGGTACTGTAGACAGGTGTCTGATGCCATTCTCCTCTCATCAGCCTCCACTGCTCTATACTGAAGGTACTGTAGACAGGTGTCTGATGCCATTCTCCTCTCATCAGCCTCCACTGCTCTATACTGAAGGTACTGTAGACAGGTGTCTGATGTCATTCTCCTCTCATCAGCCTCCACTGCTCTATACTGAAGGTACTGAGACAGGTGTCTGACTTCTCCTCTCATCAGCCTCCAGACTGAGGTGTACTGTAGATGTCTGATGCATTCTCCTCTCATCAGCCTCCACTGCTCTATACTGAAGGTGCAGGTGTCTGATGCCATTCTCCTCTCATCAGCCTCCACTGCTCTATACTGAAGGTACTGTAGACAGGTGTCTGATGCCATTCTCCTCTCATCAGCCTCCACTGCTCTATACTGAAGGTACTGTAGACAGGTGTCTGATGCCATTCTCCTCTCATCAGCCTCCACTGCTCTATACTGAAGGTACTGTAGACAGGTGTCTGATGCCATTCTCCTCTCATCAGCCTCCACTGCTCTATACTGAAGGTACTGTAGACAGGTGTCTGATGCCATTCTCCTCTCATCAGCCTCCACTGCTCTATACTGAAGGTACTGTAGACAGGTGTCTGATGCCATTCTCCTCTCATCAGCCTCCACTGCTCTATACTGAAGGTACTGTAGACAGGTGTCTGATGTCATTCTCCTCTCATCAGCCTCCAGACAGGTGTCTGATGTGTTCTTCTCTATACTGAAGGTACTGTAGACAGGTGTCTGATGCCATTCTCCTCTCATCAGCCTCCACTGCTCTATACTGAAGGTAGGTACTGTCCAGACAGGTGTCAGGTGATGCCATTCTCCTCTCATCAGCCTCCACTGCTCTATACTGAAGGTACTGTAGACAGGTGTCTGATGCCATTCTCCTCTCATCAGCCTCCACTGCTCTATACTGAAGGTACTGTAGACAGGTGTCTGATGCCATTCTCCTCTCATCAGCCTCCACTGCTCTATACTGATGAAGGTACTGTAGACAGGTGTCTGATGCCATTCTCCTCTCATCAGCCTCCACTGCTCTATACTGAAGGTACTGTAGACAGGTGTCTGATGCCATTCTCCTCTCATCAGCCTCCACTGCTCTATACTGAAGGTACTGTAGACAGGTGTCTGATGCCATTCTCCTCTCATCAGCCTCCACTGCTCTATACTGAAGGTACTGAGACAGGTGTCTGATGCCATTCTCCTCTCATCAGCCTCCACTGCTCTATACTGAAGGTACTGTAGACAGGTGTCTGATGCCATTCTCCTCTCATCAGCCTCCACTGCTCTATACTGAAGGTACTGTAGACAGGTGTCTGATGCCATTCTCCTCTCATCAGCCTCCACTGCTCTATACTGAAGGTACTGTAGACAGGTGTCTGATGCCATTCTCCTCTCATCAGCCTCCACTGCTCTCCTGTAGACAGGTGTCTGATGCCATTCTCCTCTCATCAGCCTCCACTGCTCTATACTGAAGGTACTGTAGACAGGTGTCTGATGCCATTCTCCCTCTCATCAGCCTCCACTGCTCTATACTGAAGGTACTGTAGACAGGTGTCTGATGCCATTCTCCTCTCATCAGCCTCCACTGCTCTATACTGAAGGTACTGTAGACAGGTGTCTGATGCCATTCTCCCTCTCATCAGCCTCCACTGCTCTATACTGAAGGTACTGTAGACAGGTGTCTGATGCTGTTCTCCTCTCATCAGCCTCCACTGCTCTATACTGAAGGTACTGTAGACAGGTGTCTGATGTCATTCTCCTCTCATCAGCCTCCACTGCTCTATACTGAAGGTACTGTAGACAGGTGTCTGATGTCATTCTCCTCTCATCAGCCTCCACTGCTCTATACTGAAGGTACTGTAGACAGGTGTCTGATGTCATTCTCCTCTCATCAGCCTCCACTGCTCTATACTGAAGGTACTGTAGACAGGTGTCTGATACCATTCTCCTCTCATCAGCCTCCACTGCTCTATACTGAAGGTACTGTAGACAGGTGTCTGATGTCATTCTCCTCTCATCAGCCTCCACTGCTCTATACTGAAGGTACTGTAGACAGGTGTCTGATGTCATTCTCCTCTCATCAGCCTCCCTGCTCTATACTGAAGGTACTGTAGACAGGTGTCTGATGCCATTCTCCTCTCATCAGCCTCCACTGCTCTATACTGAAGGTACTGTAGACAGGTGTCTGATGCCATTCTCCTCTCATCAGCCTCCCTGCTCTATACTGAAGGTACTGTAGACAGGTGTCTGATGCCATTCTCCTCTCATCAGCCTCCACTGCTCTATACTGAAGGTACTGTAGACAGGTGTCTGATGTCATTCTCCTCTCATCAGCCTCCACTGCTCTATACTGAAGGTACTGTAGACAGGTGTCTGATGTCATTCTCCTCTCATCAGCCTCCACTGCTCTATACTGAAGGTACTGTAGACAGGTGTCTGATGCCATTCTCCTCTCATCAGCCTCCACTGCTCTATACTGAAGGTACTGTAGACAGGTGTCTGATGCCATTCTCCTCTCATCAGCCTCCATTGCTCTATACTGAAGGTACTGTAGACAGGTGTCTGATGTCATTCTCCTCTCATCAGCCTCCACTGCTGTATACTGAAGGTACTGTAGACTATTCCAAATAAATATAGCAGAGAAATTGGAAAACGCAAGCCCCATTTTGTAAAATAAAAATATGTTGTGTCAAAACACAGAAAATGTTTCTCCCACATTCTTGGTGGTTTTTACTCATTGTAGGACATCTGAGAGGGAAGTTAGAATTTATGCGGTTTAGAATTAAACATTGCAGATGCAACCAGGTATTTGTTGCACTCCAAAACAGGTTGTGAAATTCTGTGAGCGCTACCCCGGGTATTTGAAGTGATACTGTTTCTGACAGCAGCATGCCTTTTTTTAAACAGTCCAAAATATATTTTTAAGACATCCCAAAAGATGAACAAATATTTCCTGTTATTTTCTATAAGCAGATAGATGCATCACATTTCAACAGACAGATTAACAGCCCAAGGACACAAAGCGAGCGGGGAGAAATCTCAACAGGAGAAAAAGGCTTTTAAACAAAGGCAGCTAGCCCAGCTCTCGGCTCTGAGAGGCTCGGAGAGGAGAGAAAGCCAGCTGGGTAGCAGACATGCTTCTGAGGCCGCTGCCGCTGCTGATGAGACAGTTACACGTTTACAACAGCTGCCGACTAATGTTTGATCAGTGATAAAATATGCCAAGGTGACAACATCATGCTGCCCTGCATTTGTTGGGCTGAACATTAAAAATGCAGGTGGGCTGAGAGCAAGGGCCTGGCAGGGCCGGTCCTCCCCCTAGGTACCACGGATAGAGACAACTTCACAAGATGTCAAAAACAATATCCATTTGTGTGTGCCATGAAACCCCTCTGAGTCCCTCCTTTCCACCTCTCCTCCCTTCCACTCATCCTTCTCATCACGTCAGATCTGAGGACCACTGAGACCTTTCAGCAGGAAATAAAACGCCTAGAAAACAGACAGGCGAAAGGTGAAAACAGGATGTCAGGAAACACTGGGAAAAAAGAGGCAGGTCTGTTGTGTCAGGAAGAAAACAGTGATATGTTGCTTTCCTCCCTCCTGAAAGAACAGATCAGTTGTAGCTCCTAGCTGTGTTTTCCTCCCTCCTGAAAGAACAGATCAGTTGTAGCTCCTAGCTGTGTTTTCCTCCCTCCTGAAAGAACAGATCAGTTGTAGCTCCTAGCTGTGTTTTCCTCCCTCCTGAAAGAACAGATCAGTTGTAGCTCCTAGCTGTGTTTTCCTCCCTCCTGAAAGAACAGATCAGTTGTAGCTCCTAGCTGTGTTTTCCTCCCTCCTGAAGGAACAGATGTGTTTTGTGTTTTCCTCCCTCCTGAAGGAACAGATCAGTTGTAGCTCCTAGCTGTGTTTTCCTCCCTCCTGAAAGAACAGATCAGTTGTAGCTCCTAGCTGTGTTTTCCTCCCTCCTGAAAGAACAGATCAGTTGTAGCTCCTAGCTGTGTTTTCCTCCCTCCTGAAGGAACAGATCAGTTGTAGCTCCTAGCTGTGTTTTCCTCCCTCCTGAAAGAACAGATCAGTTGTAGCTCCTAGCTGTGTTTTCCTTCAGTCTGAAGGAACAGATCAGTTGTAGCTCCTAGCTGTGTTTTCCTCCCTCCTGAAGGAACAGATCAGTTGTAGCTCCTAGCTGTGTTTTCCTCCCTCCTGAAAGAACAGATCAGTTGTAGCTCCTAGCTGTGTTTTCCTCCCTCCTGAAGAACAGATCAGTTGTAGCTCCTAGCTGTGTTTTCCTCCCTCCTGAAAGAACAGATCAGTTGTAGCTCCTAGCTGTGTTTTCCTCCCTCCTGAAAGAACAGATCAGTTGTAGCTCCTAGCTGTGTTTTCCTCCCTCCTGAAAGAACAGATCAGTTGTAGCTCCTAGCTGTGTTTTCCTCCCTCCTGAAAGAACAGATCAGTTGTAGCTCCTAGCTGTGTTTTCCTCCCTCCTGAAAGAACAGATCAGTTGTAGCTCCTAGCTGTGTTTTCCTTCAGTCTGAAGGAACAGATCAGTTGTAGCTCCTAGCTGTGTTTTCCTCCCTCCTGAAGGAACAGATCAGTTGTAGCTCCTAGCTGTGTTTTCCTCCCTCCTGAAGGAACAGATCAGTTGTAGCTCCTAGCTGTGTTTTCCTCCCTCCTGAAGGAACAGATCAGTTGTAGCTCCTAGCTGTGTTTTCCTCCCTCCTGAAGGAACAGATCAGTTGTAGCTCCTAGCTGTGTTTTCCTCCCTCCTGAAAGAACAGATCAGTTGTAGCTCCTAGCTGTGTTTTCCTTCAGTCTGAAAGAACAGATCAGTTGTAGCTCCTAGCTGTGTTTTCCTCCCTCCTGAAAGAACAGATCAGTTGTAGCTCCTAGCTGTGTTTTCCTCCCTCCTGAAGGAACAGATCAGTTGTAGCTCCTAGCTGTGTTTTCCTCCCTCCTGAAGGAACAGATCAGTTGTAGCTCCTAGCTGTGTTTTCCTCCCTCCTGAAAGAACAGATCAGTTGTAGCTCCTAGCTGTGTTTTCCTCCCTCCTGAAAGAACAGATCAGTTGTAGCTCCTAGCTGTGTTTTCCTCCCTCCTGAAAGAACAGATCAGTTGTAGCTCCTAGCTGTGTTTTCCTCCCTCCTGAAAGAACAGATCAGTTGTAGCTCCTAGCTGTGTTTTCCTCCCTCCTGAAAGAACAGATCAGTTGTAGCTCCTAGCTGTGTTTTCCTTCAGTCTGAAAGAACAGATCAGTTGTAGCTCCTAGCTGTGTTTTCCTTCAGTCTGAAAGAACAGATCAGTTGTAGCTCCTAGCTGTGTTTTCCTCCCTCCTGAAGGAACAGATCAGTTGTAGCTCCTAGCTGTGTTTTCCTCCCTCCTGAAAGAACAGATCAGTTGTAGCTCCTAGCTGTGTTTTCCTCCCTCCTGAAGGAACAGATCAGTTGTAGCTCCTAGCTGTGTTTTCCTCCCTCCTGAAGGAACAGATCAGTTGTAGCTCCTAGCTGTGTTTTCCTCCCTCCTGAAAGAACAGATCAGTTGTAGCTCCTAGCTGTGTTTTCCTCCCTCCTGAAAGAACAGATCAGTTGTAGCTCCTAGCTGTGTTTTCCTCCCTCCTGAAGGAACAGATCAGTTGTAGCTCCTAGCTGTGTTTTCCTCCCTCCTGAAAGAACAGATCAGTTGTAGCTCCTAGCTGTGTTTTCCTCCCTCCTGAAAGAACAGATCAGTTGTAGCTCCTAGCTGTGTTTTCCTCCCTCCTGAAAGAACAGATCAGTTGTAGCTCCTAGCTGTGTTTTCCTCCCTCCTGAAGGAACAGATCAGTTGTAGCTCCTAGCTGTGTTTTCCTCCCTCCTGAAGGAACAGATCAGTTGTAGCTCCTAGCTGTGTTTTCCTCCCTCCTGAAAGAACAGATCAGTTGTAGCTCCTAGCTGTGTTTTCCTCCCTCCTGAAGAACAGATCAGTTGTAGCTCCTAGCTGTGTTTTCCTCCCTCCTGAAAGAACAGATCAGTTGTAGCTCCTAGCTGTGTTTTCCTCCCTCCTGAAAGAACAGATCAGTTGTAGCTCTCTAGCTGTGTTTTCCTCCCTCAGATCTGAAGGAACAGATCAGTTGTAGCTCCTAGCTGTGTTTTCCTCCCTCCTGAAAGAACAGATCAGTTGTAGCTCCTAGCTGTGTTTTCCTCCCTCCTGAAGGAACAGATCAGTTGTAGCTCCTAGCTGTGTTTTCCTCCCTCCTGAAGGAACAGATCAGTTGTAGCTCCTAGCTGTGTTTTCCTCCCTCCTGAAAGAACAGATCAGTTGTAGCTCCTAGCTGTGTTTTCCTCCCTCCTGAAAGAACAGATCAGTTGTAGCTCCTAGCTGTGTTTTCCTCCCTCCTGAAAGAACAGATCAGTTGTAGCTCCTAGCTGTGTTTTCCTCCCTCCTGAAAGAACAGATCAGTTGTAGCTCCTAGCTGTGTTTTCCTCCCTCCTGAAAGAACAGATCAGTTGTAGCTCCTAGCTGTGTTTTCCTCCCTCCTGAAAGAACAGATCAGTTGTAGCTCCTAGCTGTGTTTTCCTCCCTCCTGAAAGAACAGATCAGTTGTAGCTCCTAGCTGTGTTTTCCTCCCTCCTGAAAGAACAGATCAGTTGTAGCTCCTAGCTGTGTTTTCCTCCCTCCTGAAAGAACAGATCAGTTGTAGCTCCTAGCTGTGTTTTCCTCCCTCCTGAAAGAACAGATCAGTTGTAGCTCCTAGCTGTGTTTTCCTCCCTCCTGAAAGAACAGATCAGTTGTAGCTCCTAGCTGTGTTTTCCTCCCTCCTGAAAGAACAGATCAGTTGTAGCTCCTAGCTGTGTTTTCCTCCCTCCTGAAGGAACAGATCAGTTGTAGCTCCTAGCTGTGTTTTCCTCCCTCCTGAAGGAACAGATCAGTTGTAGCTCCTAGCTGTGTTTTCCTCCCTCCTGAAAGAACAGATCAGTTGTAGCTCCTAGCTGTGTTTTCCTCCCTCCTGAAAGAACAGATCAGTTGTAGCTCCTAGCTGTGTTTTCCTCCCTCCTGAAAGAACAGATCAGTTGTAGCTCCTAGCTGTGTTTTCCTCCCTCCTGAAAGAACAGATCAGTTGTAGCTCCTAGCTGTGTTTTCCTCCCTCCTGAAAGAACAGATCAGTTGTAGCTCCTAGCTGTGTTTTCCTCCCTCCTGAAAGAACAGATCAGTTGTAGCTCCTAGCTGTGTTTTCCTCCCTCCTGAAGGAACAGATCAGTTGTAGCTCCTAGCTGTGTTTTCCTCCCTCCTGAAAGAACAGATCAGTTGTAGCTCCTAGCTGTGTTTTCCTCCCTCCTGAAGGAACAGATCAGTTGTAGCTCCTAGCTGTGTTTTCCTCCCTCCTGAAAGAACAGATCAGTTGTAGCTCCTAGCTGTGTTTTCCTCCCTCCTGAAAGAACAGATCAGTTGTAGCTCCTAGCTGTGTTTTCCTTCAGTCTGAAAGAACAGATCAGTTGTAGCTCCTAGCTGTGTTTTCCTCCCTCCTGAAGGAACAGATCAGTTGTAGCTCCTAGCTGTGTTTTCCTCCCTCCTGAAAGAACAGATCAGTTGTAGCTCCTAGCTGTGTTTTCCTCCCTCCTGAAAGAACAGATCAGTTGTAGCTCCTAGCTGTGTTTTCCTCCCTCCTGAAGGAACAGATCAGTTGTAGCTCCTAGCTGTGTTTTCCTCCCTCCTGAAAGAACAGATCAGTTGTAGCTCCTAGCTGTGTTTTCCTCCCTCCTGAAAGAACAGATCAGTTGTAGCTCCTAGCTGTGTTTTCCTCCCTCCTGAAGGAACAGATCAGTTGTAGCTCCTAGCTGTGTTTTCCTCCCTCCTGAAGGAACAGATCAGTTGTAGCTCCTAGCTGTGTTTTCCTCCCTCCTGAAGGAACAGATCAGTTGTAGCTCCTAGCTGTGTTTTCCTCCCTCCTGAAAGAACAGATCAGTTGTAGCTCCTAGCTGTGTTTTCCTCCCTCCTGAAAGAACAGATCAGTTGTAGCTCCTAGCTGTGTTTTCCTCCCTCCTGAAGGAACAGATCAGTTGTAGCTCCTAGCTGTGTTTTCCTCCCTCCTGAAAGAACAGATCAGTTGTAGCTCCTAGCTGTGTTTTCCTCCCTCCTGAAAGAACAGATCAGTTGTAGCTCCTAGCTGTGTTTTCCTCCCTCCTGAAGGAACAGATCAGTTGTAGCTCCTAGCTGTGTTTTCCTCCCTCCTGAAGGAACAGATCAGTTGTAGCTCCTAGCTGTGTTTTCCTCCCTCCTGAAGGAACAGATCAGTTGTAGCTCCTAGCTGTGTTTTCCTCCCTCCTGAAGGAACAGATCAGTTGTAGCTCCTAGCTGTGTTTTCCTCCCTCCTGAAAGAACAGATCAGTTGTAGCTCCTAGCTGTGTTTTCCTTCAGTCTGAAAGAACAGATCAGTTGTAGCTCCTAGCTGTGTTTTCCTTCAGTCTGAAAGAACAGATCAGTTGTAGCTCCTAGCTGTGTTTTCCTCCCTCCTGAAGGAACAGATCAGTTGGAGGCTTCCTACCATGGATCATCACTGGAGGCTTCCTCCATGGATCAGATCACTGGAGACTTGTGCCATGGATCATCACTGGAGGCTTCTACCATGGATCATCACTGGAGGCTTCGTTCCATGGATCAACACTGGAGGCTTCGTTTTCCATGGATCATCACTGGAGGCTTCAGTGCCATGGATCATCACTGGAGGCTTTGTGCCATGGATCATCACTGGAGGCTTTGTGCCATGGATCATCACTGGAGGCTTTGTACCATGGATCATCACTGGAGGCTTCGTCCATGGATCATCACTGGAGGCTTCGCTCCATGGATCATCACTGGAGGCTTCTCCATGGATCATCACTGGAGGCTGCCTGCCATGGATCATCACTGGAGACTTTGTACCATGGATCATCACTGGAGGCTTCAGTACCATGGATCATCACTGGAGGCTTTGTAGCCATGGATCATCACTGGAGGCTTCGTGCCATGGATCATCACTGGAGGCTTCTATGGATCATCACTGGAGGCTGCCTGCCATGGATCATCACTGGAGGATTCGTGCCATGGATCATCACTGGAGGCTTCGTGCCATGGATCATCACTGGAGGCTTCCTGCCATGGATCATCACTGGAGGCTGCCTACCATGGATCATCACTGGAGGCTTCGTGCCATGGATCATCACTGGAGGCTTCCTGCCATGGATCATCACTGGAGGCTTCGTACCATGGATCATCACTGGAGGCTTTGTACCATGGATCATCACTGGAGGCTTTGTGCCATGGATCATCACTGGAGGCTTTGTGCCATGGATCATCACTGGAGGCTTTGTACCATGGATCATCACTGGAGGCTTTGTACCATGGATCATCACTGGAGGCTTTGTGCCATGGATCAACACTGGAGGCTTCGTACCATGGATCATCACTGGAGGCTTTGTACCATGGATCATCACTGGAGGCTTCCTGCCATGGATCATCACTGGAGGCTTCGTACCATGGATCATCACTGGAGGCTTTGTACCATGGATCATCACTGGAGGCTTCGTGCCATGGATCATCACTGGAGGCTTCGTACCATGGATCATCACTGGAGGCTTCCTGCCATGGATCATCACTGGAGGCTTTGTGCCATGGATCATCACTGAGGCTTCCTGCCATGGATCATCACTGGAGGCTTTGTGCCATGGATCATCACTTGAGGCTTCCTGCCATGGATCATCACTGGAGGCTTCGTACCATGGATCATCACTGGAGGCTTCGTACCATGGATCATCACTGGAGGCTTCGTGCCATGGATCATCACTGGAGGCTCCGTGCCATGGATCTTCACTGGAGGCTTCCTGCCATGGATCATCACTGGAGGCTTTGTGCCATGGATCATCACTGGAGGCTTCCTGCCATGGATCATCACTGGAGGCTTCGTGCCATGGATCATCACTGGAGGCTTTGTGCCATGGATCATCACTGAGGCTTCCTGCCATGGATCATCACTGGAGGCTTCCTGCCATGATCATCACTGGAGGCTTCGTGCCATGATCATCACTGGAGGCTTCCTGCCATGGATCATCAATGGAGGCATCGTGCCATGACTCCTCACTGGAGGCTTCGTGCCATGGATCATCACTGGAGGCTTCGTCGGGCCATGACTCCTCACTGGAGGCTTCGTACCATGGATCATCAATGGAGGCATCGGGCCATGACTCATCACTGGAGGCTTCCTACCATGGATCATCACTGGAGGCTTTGTGCCATGGATCATCAATGGAGGCTTTGTGCCATGGATCATCACTGGAGGCTTCGGGCCATGGATCATCACTGGAGGCTTTGTGCCATGGATCATCACTGGAGGCTTCGTGCCATGGATCATCACTGGAGGCTTTGTGCCATGGATCATCACTGGAGGCTTCGTGCCATGGATCATCACTGGAGGCTTCCTGCCATGGATCATCACTTGAGGCTTCCTGCCATGGATCATCACTGGAGGCTTCCTGCCATGGATCATCACTTGAGGCTTCCTGCCATGGATCATCACTTGAGGCTTCCTGCCATGGATCATCACTTGAGGCTTCCTGCCATGGATCATCACTGGAGGCTTTGTGCCATGGATCATCACTGGAGTGAGGAGACGTACAGGCAGCCTGGTTCTGGGAGCAGACACAGGACTCACCAGGCTGGGGAGACATACTGGAGGATTAGTTCTGGGAGCAGACACAGGACTCACCAGGCTGGGGAGACATACTGGAGGATTGGTTCTGGAAGCAGACACAGGACTCACCAGGCTGGGGAGACATACAGGAGGCCTGGTTCTGGGAGCAGACACAGGACTCACCAGGCTGGGGAGACATACAGGAGGCCTGGTTCTGGGAGCAGACACAGGACTCACCAGGCTGGGGAGACATACTGGAGGCCTGGTTCTGGGAGCAGACACAGGACTCACCAGGCTGGGGAGACATACAGGAGGCCTGGTTCTGGGAGCAGGCACAGGACTCACCAGGCTGGGGAGACATACTGGAGGCTTGGTTCTGGGAGCAGGCACAGGACTCACCAGGCTGGGGAGACATACTGGAGGCTTGGTTCTGGGAGCAGGCACAGGACTCACCAGGCTGGGGAGACATACTGGAGGCTTGGTTCTTGAAGTAGGCACCAGATACACTGGGCCGTGGAAGCGCACTGGAGATCTCGAGCATAGAGCTGGCACAACCCTTCCTGGTTGGATGGTTATTTTTGCCCGGCAAATGCGGGGCGCTGGCACAGGACACACTGGAGACGCAGAGCCGGTACAAGATATCCTGGGCCGTAGAGAAGCACTGGCGGCCAGATGCGCTGAGCCGGCACCATCCGTCCTGGCTGGATGCCCACTCTAGCCCGGCCGATGCGGGGAGCTGGAATGTGGCGCACAGGGCTGTGAACATGCACTGGAGATGCTGTGCGCTCCACTGCATAACATGACCAGTACCACACTCCCTATGGTAAGCACGAGGAGTTGGCTCAGGTCTCCAACCTCTCAGCCAATATCCTCGTGTGCCCCCCAAAACATTTTTTTGGAGTGGCCTCCCTGTCTTTCGTGCCAGCCGTGACCCTGTGTAATCCTAGACCCTTTTACTCGCTGCCTCCGCCTTCCTCGCTGCTTCCACCTGCTCCCACGGCAGGCGATCCTTTCCTGCCAGGATCTCCTCCCACGTCCAGGATCCTTTCCCATTGGGTAGTTCTGTCAGGGAAATGACCGGACCAAGGTGCAGTGTGGTGAGCGTACATTTCTTTTTATTATGAGTGTCGCCAACAAAAACAAGCAACTAAACGAACGTGAAGCTTACTAGGGCTATATAGGCCACTAACAAAGTCAACTACCCACAACTAACATGGCTAAACAGGCTGCTTAAGTCTGATTCTCAATCAGACACAACGATAGAGAGCTGTTCCTGATTGAGAACCATACCAGGCAAAAACATAGAAACAGAAAACATAGAAATAAAGAAACTAGAATGCCCACCCCAGTCACACCCTGGCCTTACAAAAATAGAGAATAAAAGCCTATCTATAGCCAGGGCGTGACATTATCCTGACTCTTTAGTTATATACCAGTTTACCCTGATGAACTCTTTAGTTATATACCAGTTTACCCTGATGAACTCTTTAGTTATATACCAGTTTACCCTGATGAACTCTTTAGTTATATACCAGTTTACCCTGATGAACTCTTCTGTTATATACCAGTTTACCCTGATTAACTCTTCTGTTATATACCAGTTTACCTGATTAACTCTTCTGTTATATACCAGTTTACCCTGATTAACTCTTTAGTTATATACCAGTTTACCCTGATGAACTCTTCTGTTATATACCAGTTCACCCTGATTAACTCTTCTGTTATATACCAGTTTACCCTGATTAACTCTTCTGTTATATACCAGTTTACCCTGATTAACTCTTTAGTTATATACCAGTTTACCCTGATTAACTCTTTAGTTATATACCAGTTTACCCTGATTAACTCTTCTGTTATATACCAGTTCACCCTGATTAACTCTTCTGTTATATACCAGTTTACCCTGATTAACTATTCTGTTGTATACCAGTTTACCCTGATTAACTCTTTAGTTATATACCAGTTTACCCTGATTAACTCTTTAGTTATATACCAGTTTACCCTGATTAACTCTTCTGTTATGTACCAGTTTACCCTGATTAACTCTTCTGTTATATACCAGTTTACCCTGATTAACTCTTCTGTTATATACCAGTTTACCCTGATTAACTCTTTAGTTATATACCAGTTTACCCTGATTAACTCTTCTGTTATATACCAGTTTACCCTGATTAACTCTTCTGTTATTTACCAGTTTACCCTGATTAACTCTTTAGTTATATACCAGTTTACCCTGATTAACTCTTCTGTTATATACCAGTTTACCCTGATTAACTCTTTAGTTATATACCAGTTTACCCTGATTAACTCTTCTGTTATATACCAGTTTACCCTGATTAACTCTTTTGTTATATACCAGTTTACCCTGATTAACTCTTTTGTTATATACCAGTTTACCCTGATTAACTCTTCTGTTATATACCAGTTTACCCTGATTAACTCTTCTGTTATATACCAGTTTACCCTGATTAACTCTTCTGTTATATACCAGTTTACCCTGATTAACTCTTCTGTTATATACCAGTTTACCTTGATTAACTATTCTGTTATATACCAGTTTACCCTGATTAACTCTTTAGTTATATACCAGTTTACCCTGATTAACTCTTCTGTTATATACCAGTTTACCCTGATTAACTCTTTAGTTATATACCAGTTTACCCTGATTAACTCTTCTGTTATAAACCAGTTTACCCTGATTAACTCTTCTGTTATATACCAGTTTACCCTGATTAACTCTTCTGTTATATACCAGTTTACCCTGATTAACTATTCTGTTATATACCAGTTTCCCCTGATTAACTCTTTAGTTATATACCAGTTTACCCTGATTAACTCTTCTGTTATATACCAGTTTACCCTGATTAACTCTTCTGTTATATACCAGTTTACCCTGATTAACTCTTCTGTTATATACCAGTTTACCCTGATTAACTCTTCTGTTATATACCAGTTTACCCTGATTAACTCTTCTGTTATTTACCAGTTTACCCTGATTAACTCTTCTGTTATATACCAGTTTACCCTGATTAACTATTCTGTTATATACCAGTTTCCCCTGATTAACTCTTTAGTTATATACCAGTTTACCCTGATTAACTCTTCTGTTATATACCAGTTTACCCTGATTAACTCTTCTGTTATATACCAGTTTACCCTGATTAACTCTTCTGTTATTTACCAGTTTACCCTGATTAACTCTTTAGTTATATACCAGTTTACCCTGATTAACTCTTTAGTTATTTACCAGTTTACCCTGATTAACTCTTCTGTTATATACCAGTTTACCCTGATTAACTCTTTAGTTATATACCAGTTTACCCTGATTAACTCTTCTGTTATATACCAGTTTACCCTGATTAACTCTTCTGTTATATACCAGTTTACCCTGATTAACTCTTTAGTTATATACCAGTTTACCCTGATTAACTCTTCTGTTATATACCAGTTTACCCTGATTAACTCTTCTGTTATATACCAGTTTACCCTGATTAACTCTTCTGTTATATACCAGTTTACCCTGATTAACTCTTCTGTTATATACCAGTTTACCCTGATTAACTCTTCTGTTATATACCAGTTTACCCTGATTAACTCTTTAGTTATATACCAGTTTACCCTGATTAACTCTTCTGTTATATACCAGTTTACCCTGATTAACTCTTCTGTTATATACCAGTTTACCCTGATTAACTCTTTAGTTATATACCAGTTTACCCTGATTAACTCTTCTGTTATATACCAGTTTACCCTGATTAACTCTTCTGTTATATACCAGTTTACCCTGATTAACTCTTCTGTTATATACCAGTTTACCCTGATTAACTCTTCTGTTATTTACCAGTTTACCCTGATTAACTCTTCTGTTATATACCAGTTTACCCTGATTAACTCTTCTGTTATATACCAGTTTACCTTGATTAACTATTCTGTTATATACCAGTTTACCCTGATTAACTCTTTAGTTATATACCAGTTTACCCTGATTAACTCTTCTGTTATATACCAGTTTACCCTGATTAACTCTTTAGTTATATACCAGTTTACCCTGATTAACTCTTCTGTTATAAACCAGTTTACCCTGATTAACTCTTTAGTTATATACCAGTTTACCCTGATTAACTCTTCTGTTATATACCAGTTTACCCTGATTAACTCTTCTGTTATATACCAGTTTACCCTGATTAACTCTTCTGTTATATACCAGTTTACCCTGATTAACTCTTTAGTTATATACCAGTTTACCCTGATTAACTCTTTAGTTATATACCAGTTTACCCTGATTAACTCTTCTGTTATATACCAGTTTACCCTGATTAACTATTCTGTTATATACCAGTTTACCCTGATTAACTCTTCTGTTATATACCAGTTTACCCTGATTAACTCTTCTGTTATATACCAGTTTACCCTGATTAACTATTCTGTTATATACCAGTTTACCCTGATTAACTCTTTAGTTATATACCAGTTTACCCTGATTAACTCTTCTGTTATATACCAGTTTACCCTGATTAACTCTTCTGTTATATACCAGTTTACCCTGATTAACTCTTCTGTTATATACCAGTTTACCCTGATTAACTCTTCTGTTATATACCAGTTTACCCTGATTAACTCTTCTGTTATTTACCAGTTTACCCTGATTAACTCTTCTGTTATATACCAGTTTACCCTGATTAACTCTTCTGTTATATACCAGTTTACCCTGATTAACTCTTCTGTTATATACCAGTTTACCCTGATTAACTCTTCTGTTATATACCAGTTTACCCTGATTAACTCTTCTGTTATATACCAGTTTACCCTGATTAACTCTTCTGTTATTTACCAGTTTACCCTGATTAACTCTTTAGTTATATACCAGTTTACCCTGATTAACTCTTCTGTTATTTACCAGTTTACCCTGATTAACTCTTCTGTTATATACCAGTTTACCCTGATTAACTCTTCTGTTATATACCAGTTTACCCTGATTAACTCTTTAGTTATATACCAGTTTACCCTGATTAACTCTTCTGTTATATACCAGTTTACCCTGATTAACTCTTTAGTTATATACCAGTTTACCCTGATTAACTCTTCTGTTATTTACCAGTTGATTTGCTTATGGTCTTGGCTACACCTAGTGAACAGGTTTGTTTTTATTATTTGGGGAAATAGTTTTCCTTTTTTTGGAACGGCAAGACAGAAAACATTTATAAAATGAACATGAATTCAGACGGCAGAAATGATTAAATATTAAAGCATTAGACCTCACTAAAGGCTTCAGTCATACAGAAGTTATACTTAAATCCAAACTGGTTCTCAGCAAATTAGTAAGAATGTCTCACCCTCTGTTCAAGAATGGCCTTTTTCCCCTTATCCAGAGTACAACCTGTCACTTTCAGTTATTTGTTTTTAATTAAGCTACATTTCTTAAAATCAATCCCATGTACTATGTTCTTGCAAAAAAAAGTTGTACATGTTCTAGTCCAGCCAATGTAGAAGGCTATCAAATACTTCTTAAATATGCCCTCTGCTGGTTAACCTAGCACTAACTAGCATTAATGGAAACAATGGCAGTTAAAATAACGTGCCATAGAATTCTGCGGCAGCCCGCAAGGTGTAATAGAAAGTAATGGAGGAACATATTTTTTAAAACAAGATATGTGTAAATATATGTATGTACAGTGCCTTGCGAAAGTATTCGGCCCCCTTGAACTTTGCAACCTTTTGCCACATTTCAGGCTTCAAACATAAAGATATAAAACTGTATTTTTTGTGAAGAATCAACAACAAGTGGGACACAATCATGAAGTGGAACGACATTTATTGGATATTTCAAACTTTTTTAACAAATCAAAAACTGAAAAATTGGGCGTGCAAAATTATTCAGCCCCCTTAAGTTAATACTTTGTAGTGCCACCTTTTGCTGCGATTACAGCTGTAAGTCGCTTGGGGTATGTCTCTATCAGTTTTGCACATCGAGAGACTGACATTTTTTCCCATTCCTCCTTGCAAAACAGCTCGAGCTCAGTGAGGTTGGATGGAGAGCATTTGATTCTCGATTGGATTCAGGTCAACTCGTTTTTCAACCACTCCACAAATGTCTTGTTAAGAAACTATAATTTTGGCAAGTTGATTAGGACATCTACTTTGTGCATGACAAGTCATTTTTTCTGCAATTGTTTACAGACAGATTATTTCTCTTACAATTCACTGTATCACAATTCCAGTGGGTCAGAAGATTACATACACTAAGTTGACTGTACTTTAAACAGCTTGGAAAATTCCAGAAAATGATATCATGGTTTTAGAAGTTTCTGATAGGCTAATTAACATTATTTGAGTCAATTGGAGGTGTACCTGAGGATGTATTTCAATGCCTACTTTCAAACTCAGTGCCTCTTTGCTTGACATCATGGGAAAATCAAAGAAATCAGCCAAATTTCCAAATGCCTGAAGGTACCACGTTCATCTGTACAAACAATAGTACATAAGTATAAACACCATGAGACCATGCAGCCGTCATTCCACTCAGGAAGGAGACGCGTTCTGTCTCCTAAAAATGAACGTACTTTGGTGAGAAAAGTGCAAATCAATCCCAGAACAACAGGAAAGGACCTTGTGAAGATGCTGAAGGAAACAGGTACAAAAGTATCTATATCCACAGTAAAACAAGTCCTATATCGACATAACCTGAAAGGCCTCTCAGCAAGGAAGAAGCCACTGGATCAAAACTGCCATAAAAAAGCCAGACTACGGTTTGCAACTACACATGGGGACAAAGATCATACTTTTTGGAGAAACAAAAATATAACTGTTTGGCCATAATGACCACCATTATATTTTTAGGAAAAATGGGGAGGCTTGCAAGCCGAAGAACACCATCCCAACCGTGAAGCACGGGCAAGGCAGTATGATGTTGTGGGGGTGCTTTGCTGCAGGAGGGACAGGTACTCTTCACAAAATAGATGGCTTCATGAGGGAGGAAAATTAATGTGGATATATTGACGCAACATCTCAAGACATGAGTCAGGAAGTTAAACCTTGGTCGCAAATGGGTCTTCTAAATGGACAATGACCCCAAGCATATTTCTAAAGTTGTGGCAAAATGGTTAAGGACAACAAAGTCAAGGTATTGGAGTGGCCATCACAAAGCCCTGACCTCAATCCTATAGAACATTTTTGGGCAGAACTGACATGTCCAGTTACACCAGCTCTGTCAGGAGGAATGGGCCAAAATTCACCCAACTTATTGTGGGAAGCTTGTAGAAGGCGACCCGAAACGTTTGACCCAAGTTAAATAATTTAAAGGCAATGCCACCAAACACTAATTGTGTATGTCAACTTCTGACCCACTGGAAATGTGATGAAAGAAATCAAATCTGAAATAAATCATTCTCTCTGCTGTTATTCTGACATTTCACATCTTAAAATAAAGTGGTGATCCTAACTGGCCTAAAACAGAGAATTTTTACTCGGATTAAATGTCAGGAATTTTGAAAAACTGAGTGTAAATGTATTTGGCTAAGGTGTATGTAAACTTCCGACTTCAACTGTGTGTGTATGTGTGTGTGTGTGTGTGTGTGTGTGTGTGTGTGTGTGTGTGTGTGTGTGTGTGTGTGTGTGTGTGTGTGTGTGTGTGTGTGTGTGTGTGTGTGTGTGTGTGTGTGTGTGTGTGTGTGTGTGTGTGTTTGTGTGTGTGTGTGTGTGTGTTTTGCCAAAACAATATGTGGGGGATTGGTAGAGATGCAGACAATTACATTGATGGAACTACAATCTATCTGCTATATTCAATCTGATCCACCCCTAAAAAAGGGGTTGTGAAATTATACCAGATACTTGTGAAAATAGAACCAAAGCGATACAAGACTGTAATCAATGTATATGAACACTACCTGTCTCAAATATGTTAGTTTTCTTCTACAGAAAGTCCTTTTGGTTAATTCATCTGTATGAATACTAATTGTCTCATAAGTGGGACATGGTCATTTTAGAGGACTGCTTGAATATACTGCGTCCTGATAAATTGTCCGTAAATAAAGTATTGTGATTTGAATGAATACATCCTCTCTAAAGAATCCTGTTCTAAACACACTCCATGTGTCCTCTCCTCTAAAGAATCCTGTTCTAAACACACTCCATGTGTCCTCTCCTCTAAAGAATCCTGTTCTAAACACACTCCATGTGTCCTCTCCTCTAAAGAATCCTGTTCTAAACACACTCCATGTGTCCTCTCCTCTAAAGAATCCTGTTCTAAACACACTCCATGTGTCCTCTCCTCTAAAGAATCCTGTTCTAAACACACTCCATGTGTCCTCTCCTCTAAAGAATCCTGTTCTAAACACACTCCATGTGTCCTCTCCTCTAAAGAATCCTGTTCTAAACACACTCCATGTGTCCTCTCCTCTGTTGTGCCCTCCTGCTTTCCAGAGGATTGGCATCTGAATAATTCAGGCTCAGTAAGAATCAGCATATCTTAGAGAATATTTAAGGTGCCGAAGACAGACAACAGACAAGGGACAGGTTCATTTCAATTAGCTCTTTTGTTCCAGACAATAGGGTGACAAATTCCTTTCATTACCGCCAAATGGGCTTTGGCCTCAATTCTGTTCCTGGTGGTTTTCTCCTCTCTGGTGTTTGTGTTTGTGTCTTTCCACTCCCTTTCCCCTTTATGTTGTACCTTACCTGGTGTTACCTGGTGTTACCTGGTGTTACCTGGTTACCTGGTGTTACCTGGTGTTACCTGGTGTTACCTGGTGTTAGCTGGTGTTAGCTGGTGTTAGCTGGTGTTACCTGGTGTTAGCTGGTGTTACCTGGTGTTACCTGGTGTTACCTGGTGTTAGCTGGTGTTACCTGGTGTTACCTGGTGTTAGCTGGTGTTAGCTGGTGTTACCTGGTGTTACCTGGTGTTACCTGGTGTTACCTGGTGTTACCTGGTGTTACCTGGTGTTAGCTGGTGTTAGCTGGTGTTACCTGGTGTTACCTGGTGTTACCTGGTGTTAGCTGGTGTTAGCTGGTGTTACCTGGTGTTAGCTGGTGTTACCTGGGGTTACCTGGTGTTAGCTGGGGTTACCTGGTGTTAGCTGGGGTTACCTGGTGTTACCTGGTGTTAACTGGGGTTACCTGGTGTTAGCTGGGGTTACCTGGTGTTAGCTGGGGTTACCTGGTGTTAGCTGGTGATACTTTGTGTTAACTGGTGTTAGCTAGTGTTAGCTAGTGTTAGCTGGTGTTACCTCGTGTTACCTCGTGTTAGCTGGTGTTAGCTGGTGTTACCTGGTGTTAGCTGGTGTTACCTGGTGTTACCTGGTGTTACCTGGTGTTAGCTGGTGTTAGCTGGTGATATTTTGTGTTAACTGGTGTTAGCTAGTGTTAGCTAGTGTTAGCTGGTGTTAGCTGGTGATACTTTGTGTTAACTGGTGTTAGCTAGTGTTAGCTAGTGTTAGCTGGTGTTAGCTGGTGTTACTTTGTGTTAACTGGTGTTAGCTAGTGTTAGCTAGTGTTAGCTGGTGTTACTTTGTGTTACCTGGTGTTACCTGGTGTTAGCTAGTGTTCGCTAGTGTTAGCTGGTGTTACCTCGTGTTAGCTGGTGTTACCTGGTGTTAGCTGGTGTTAGCTGGTGATACTTTGTGTTAACTGGTGTTAGCTAGTGTTAGCTAGTGTTAGCTAGTGTTAGCTGGTGTTACTTTGTGTTACCTGGTGTTACCTCGTGTTAGCTGGTGTTAGCTGGTGTTAGCTAGTGTTAGCTGGTGATACTTTGTGTTAGCTGGTGTTACTTTGTGTTAGCTAGTGTTAGCTAGTGTTAGCTGGTGTTAGCTGGTGTTACTTTGTGTTAGCTGGTGTTACCTGGTGTTAGCTGGTGTTAGCTGGTGATACTTTGTGTTAACTGGTGTTAGCTAGTGTTAGCTGGTGTTAGCTGGTGATACTTTGTGTTAACTGGTGTTAGCTAGTGTTAGCTAGTGTTAGCTAGTGTTACCTGGTGTTACTTTGTGTTACCTGGTGTTACCTGGTGATACCTGGTGTTACTTGGTGTTACCTGGTGATACCTGATGAGAGAAATACGCGTTTTGTGAGTATGGAACTTTGTGGGATCTTTTATTTCAGCTCATGAAACATGGGACCAACACTTTACATGTTTACATAAAAGTTGACATGTTTGGCTCCCCAGTGGCTGTGCCCCTGGGCCTCCCAGGCCTACCCATGGCTGTGCCCCTGCCCTCCCAGGCCTACCCATGGCTGTGCCCCTGCCCTCCCAGGCCTACCCATGGCTGTGCCCCTGCCCTCCCAGGCCTACCCATGGCTGTGCCCCTGCCCAGTCATGTGAATTCCATACATGAGGCCTAATGAATGGTTTTCAATTGACTGATTTCCTTCTATGAACTGCAACTCAGTTTTAATCATTTGTTTTAGGTGCCAATAACAGTAAAGCCAAATTCTTAGATAGGGCTTAGCCTGTAATGGGTTAACATATTAATTTGGTTGAAACAATTTTTTCAAAATGTAGAATTAAACCAAAGCATTGCTAAAGCATTTCACAATGATACATAATCCCTTTAAAATGAACAAAAATACTTTAAAAACCTAATCCCTAAAGTGGTCCATCAGTATTAGGAGGTTGTGAATGGGGATCATTATTTCCAGGAGAGGAGACCGCTCTTAATAGATCATTAGTGCTATTCTGCTTCAAGGGGAATTTGACACGCAGCCATTTGCAGTAAAATGCTTAAACGGTTATTGAAAAGCAGCCGCCTCCTTGACTGTCTGAACAAACTCATCTGGCCGTGTTGTGTTAGTGGTAAGCATTGTGTCAGCATAGATCCCTTTGAATTAGCGTTGTGTTAGCGGTAAGCATTGTGTTAGCGTAGATCCCTTTGAATTAGCGTTGTGTTATCGGTTAGCATTGTGTCAGCATAGATCCCTTTGAATTAGCGTGGTGTTCTAGCAGTAAGCAATGTGTTAGCGTAGCTCCCTTTGAATTAGCATTGTGTTAGTGGTTAGCATTGTGTTAGCGTAGCTCCCTTTGAATTAGCGTTGTGTTAGCGGTTAGCATTGTGTTAGCGTGCTCCCCTTGAATTAGCATTGGGTTAGCGGTTAGCATTGTGTTAGCGGTTAGCATTGTGTTAGCGGTTAGCATTGTGTAAGCGTAGTTCCCTTTGAAATAGCGTTGTGTTAGCGGTTAGCATTGTGTCAGCGTAGATCCCTTTGAATTAGCGTTGTGTTAGCGGTTAGCATTGTGTCAGCGTAGATCCCTTTGAATTAGCGTTGTGTTAGCGGTTAGCATTGTGTCAGCGTAGTTCCCTTTGAAATAGCGTTGTGTTAGCGGTAGCTTCCTTATCCACAGTCCTTTCATCTGATCCTCCACTACAATCATATGAATGGCTGAACCAGGGCCTCTGATTGGGCCCTCTATTCATTAGCTTTAAGCATCTCTAAAGGATGTGTGATTAATTGGGCTGATCCCCCTCTATATAACGAGGCCACCACTCCGTCTCTCACCCAGCTCTGCATTTACATCAATTAGACTCAGAGAGGAGAGGAGAGCCGTGGGGCCGTGGCGACTGGCTGGACACTTCTAAATAAAACCTCTCTCTCTCGGGTCTGCGGCCAATCCCTGATTAAATATAGCTCAGAAGGGAATGGAATGAATTTAATGCAAATTAGGCTCTGTCTCTACTTACTTCTCCTCTGTTCCCATGTCTGTTCCTTCTTTTGTTCTTCGAGTTCCTGAGATATGGAGAAACAATTATTACAAGGGACCAGGGAGAGTTATAATAACCCAGTCAGAGACACAGAGAAGAGAGACACAGAGAAGAGAGACACAGAGAGAGAGAGAGAGAGAGAGAGAGAGACAGAGAGAGAGAGAGAGAGAGAGAGAGAGAGAGAGAGAGAGAGAGAGAGAGAGAGAGAGAGAGAGAGAGAGAGAGAGAGACAGAGAGACAGACAGAGAGACAGACAGAGATGTCCGTCCATCAGATTGGGACTCAGTATGTGGATGAACACGTGTTTTATATGGCAGATTATGACGGAGCGCGGTTATTTCCTGTCCAACTACACATTCAATATCCTGCCCAGCACTTTAGTTGTATTACTTTGATCATGTGATAGCATCTCCAGTTACCATGGAGATTGCTGGACGGATGACAGTGGCTGCAATAGAACATACTGATAACTGAAGTGTTCAGAGGACTCAGGGCCTGTTAAAACTCATTCGTTCATGATGATAATTGCTCATATTTAATACTTAGTTATGGTACAGTAGTGATACTGTATACTTGAATACATTCAGGACTGTTCCTTTTTCTTGTAGAAACATTTAGTATAAATGTATTTTGTTAAGAGCAATTAATTCACATTGAGTTTAAAGACATTTTAGACACATTTGATTGGATTATTTGAGCTGGGAATTGAGATAGACTGTATCAACTAATTTCTAACTTAATGTTAAATTGGGGTCTGACCTCTGTGACAAATATATACACTGGGGTCTGACCTCTGACGTCTGTGATAAATATATATGCTGGGGTCTGACCTTTGTGATAAATATATATGCTGGGGTCTGACCTCTGTGTAAATGATATACACTGGGGTCTGACCTCTAACCTCTGTGATAAATATATACACTTTGGTCTGACGTCTGACCTCTGTGATAATTATATACACTGGGGTCCGACCTCTGTCCTCTGTGATAATTATATACACTGGGGTCCGACCTCTGTCCTCTGTGATAAATATATATGCTCGGGTCTGACCTCTGACCTCTGTGATAAATATATACACTGGGGTCTGACCTCTGTCTTCTGATAAATATATACACTGGGGTCTGACCTCTGTCCTCTGTGATAAATATATATGCTGGGGTCTGACCTGACCTCTGTGATAAATATATACACTGGGGTCTGACCTCTGTCCTCTGTGATAAATATATATGCTGGGGTCTGACCTCTGACCTCTGTGATAAATATATACACTGGGGTCCGACAGCTGTCCTCTAAGATAAATATATACACTGGGGTTCGACCACTGTGATAAATATATATACACTGGGGTCTGACCTCTGACCTCTGTGATAAATATATACACTGGGGTCTGACCTCTGACCTCTGTGATAAATATATATACACTGGGGTCTGACCTCTGACCTCTGTGATAAATATATATACACTGGGGTTCGACCTCTGTGATAAATATATATACACTGGGGTCTGACCTCTGACCTCTGTGATAAATTAATACATATGTACTACAACGCTGTGTTGTCCTCTCTAACCCCCTAACTCTAGTCCTCTCTAACCCCCAACTCTAGTCCTCTCTAACCCCCAACTCTAGTCCTCTCTAACCCCAACTCCCTCTCTAACCCCCAACTCTAGTCCTCTCTAACCCCCAACTCTAGTCCTCTCTAACCCCAACTCTAGTCCTCTCTAACCCCCAACTCTAGTCCTCTCTAACCCCCAACTCTAGTCCACTCTTGCCACCAACTCTAGTCCACTCTAGCCCCCAACTCTAGTCCTCTCTAACCCCCAACTATAGTCCTCTCTAACCCCCAACTATAGTCCACTCTAGCCACCAACTCTAGTCTACTCTAGCCCCCAACTCTAGTCCTCTCTAACCCCAACTATAGTCCTCTCTAACCCCCAACTCTAGTCCACTCTAGCCACCAACTCTAGTCCTCTCTAACCCCCAACTCTAGTCCACTCTAGCCCCCAACTCTAGTCCTCTCTATCCCCCACCTATAGTCCACTCTAACCCCCAACTCTAGTCCTCTAACCCCCAACTCTAGTCCTCTAACCCCCAACTCTAGTCCTCTCTAACCCCCAACTCTACTCCTCTCTAACCCCCAACTCTAGTCCAATCTAACCCCCAAATATAGTCCACTCTAACCCCCAACTCTAGTCCTCTCTAACCCCCAACTCTAGTCCTCTCAAACCCCCAACTCTAGTCCTCTCTAACCCCCAACTCTAGTCCTCTCTAACCCCCAACTCTAGTCCACTCTAACCCCCAACTCTAGTCCACTCTAACCCCCAACTCTAGTCCACTCTAACCCCCAACTATAGTCCACTCTAACCCCACCTCTAGTCCTCTCTAACCCCCAACTATAGTCCACTCTAACCCCCATCTCTATTCCACTCTAACCCCCAACTCTAGTCCACTCTAGCCCCCATCTCTAGTCCACTCTAACCCCCAACTCTAGTCCTCTCTAACCCCCAAGTCTACTCCACTCTAACCCCCAACTATAGTCCACTCTAGCCACCAAATCTAGTCTACTCTAGCCCCCAACTCTAGTCCTCTCTAACCCCAACTCTAGTCCTCTCTAACCCCCAACTTGAGTCCACTCTAACCCCCAACTCTAGTCCACTCTATCCCCCAACTCTATTCCACTCTAACCCCCAACTATGGTCCACTCTAACCCCCAACTATAGTCCACTCTAACCCCCAACTCTAGTCCACTCTATCCCCCAACTATGGTCCACTCTAACCCCCAACTCTAGTCCACTCTATCCCCCAACTATGGTCCACTCTAACCCCCAACTCTAGTCCACTCTATCCCCCAACTCTAGTCCTCTAACCCCCAACTCTAGTCCTCTCTAACCCCCAACTCTAGTCCTCTCTAACCCCCAACTCTAGTCCACTCTAGCCCCCAACTCTAGTCCACTCTAACCCCCAACTCTAGTCCTCTCTAACCCCCAACTCTAGTCCACTCTAGCCCCCAACTCTAGTCCTCTCTAACCCCCAACTATAGTCCACTCTAACCCCCAACTCTAGTCCTCTCTAACCCCCAACTCTAGTCCTCTCTAACCCCCAACTCTAGTCCTCTCTAACCCCCAACTCTAGTCCTCTCTAACCCCCAACTCTAGTCCTCTCTAACCCCCAACTCTAGTCCACTCTAGCCCCCAACTCTAGTCCACTCTAACCCCCATCTCTATTCCACTCTAACCCCCAACTCTAGTCCACTCTAGCCCCCATCTCTAGTCCACTCTAACCCCCAACTCTAGTCCTCTCTAACCCCCAAGTCTACTCCACTCTAACCCCCAACTATAGTCCACTCTAGCCACCAAATCTAGTCTACTCTAGCCCCCAACTCTAGTCCTCTCTAACCCCAACTCTAGTCCTCTCTAACCCCAACTTGAGTCCACTCTAACCCCCAACTCTAGTCCACTCTAGTCCCCCAACTCTAGTCCCTATCCCCCAACTCTATTCCACTCTAACCCCCAACTATGGTCCACTCTAACCCCCAACTAAGTCCCCCCCCAACTCTAGTCCACTCTATCCCCCAACTATGGTCCACTCCCCCCAACTCTAGTCCACTCTATCCCCCAACTATGGTCCACTCTAACCCCCAACTCTAGTCCACTCTATCCCCCAACTATGGTCCACTCTAACCCCAACTCTAGTCCACTCTATCCCCCAACTCTAGTCCTCTAACCCCCAACTCTAGTCCTCTAACCCCCAACTCTAGTCCACTCTAACCCCAACTCTAGTCCACTCTAGCCCCCAACTCTAGTCCACTCTAACCCCAACTCTAGTCCTCTCTAACCCCCAACTATAGTCCTCTATAACCCCAACTCTATTCCACTCTAACCCCGAACTATAGTCCACTCTAACCCCCAACTATAGTCCACTCTAACCCCCAACTATAGTCCACTCTAACCCCCAACTCTAGTCCTCTCTAACCCCCAACTCTAGTCCATTCTAACCCCCAACTCTAGTCCACTCTAGCCCCCAACTCTAGTCCTCTCTAACCCCCAACTCTAGTCCACTCTAACCCCCAACTCTAGTCCAATCTAACCCCCAACTCTAGTCCACTCTAACCCCCAACTCTAGTCCACTCTAACCCCCAACTCTAGTCCACTCTAACCCCCAACTCTAGTCCTCTCTAACCCCCAACTCTAGTCCTAACCCCAACTCTAGTCCTCTCTAACCCCCAACTCTAGTCCTCTAACCCACAACTCTAGTCCTCTCTAACCCCCAACTATAGTCCTCTCTAACCCCCAACTATAGTCCTCTAAACCCCAACTCTAGTCCACTCTAACCCCCAACTATAGTCCACTCTAACCCCCAACTCTAGTCCTCTCTAACCCCCAACTCTAGTCCACTCTAACCCCCAACTAGTCCTCTCTAACCCCAACTCTAGTCCTCTCTAACCCCCAACTCTAGTCCTCTCTAACCCCCAACTCTAGTCCTCTCTAACCCCCAACTCTAGTCCTCTCTAACCCCCAACTCTAGTCCATTCTAACCCCAACTCTAGTCCACTCTAACCCCCAACTCTAGTCCTCTCTAACCCCCCCCCAACTCTAGTCCACTCTAACCCCCAACTCTAGTCCCTCTAACCCCCAACTCTAGTCCTCTCTAACCCCCAACTCTAGTCCTCTCTAACCCCCAACTCTAGTCCTCTCTAACCCCCAACTCTAGTCCTCTCTAACCCCCAACTCTAGTCCTCTAACCCCCAACTCTAGTCCACCTAACCCCCAACTCTAGTCCTCTCTAACCCCCAACTCTAGTCCAACCCCCAACTCTAGCCCCCAACTCTAGTCCACTCTAACCCCCAACTCTAGTCCTCTCTAACCCCAACTCTAGTCCTCTCTAACCCCCAACTCTAGTCCACTCTAACCCCCAACTCTAGTCCACTCTAACCCCCAACTCTAGTCCTCTCTAACCCCAACTCTAGTCCTCTAACCCCCAACTCTAGTCCTCTCTAACCCCCAACTCTAGTCCACTCTAACCCCCAACTAGTCCAGTCTAACCCCCAACTCTAGTCCACTCTAGCCCCCAACTCTAGTCTTCTCTAACCCCAACTCTAGTCCTCTCTAACCCCCAACTCTAGTCCCTCTAACCCCCAACTCTAGTCCATCTAACCCCCAACTCTAGTCCTCTAACCCCCAACTAGTAGTCCTCTCTAACCCCCAACTCTAGTCCCTCAACCCCCAACTCTAGTCCACTCTAACCCCCAACTCTAGTCCTCTCTAACCCCCAACTCTAGTCCTCTCTAACCCCCAAGTCTCTAGTCCCCAACTCTAGTCCCTAGTCCACTCTAACCCCCAACTCTAGTCCACTCTAACCCCCAACTCTAGTCCTCTAACCCCCAACTCTAGTCCACTCTAACCCCCAACTCTAGTCCTAACCCCTAGTCCACTCTAACCCCCAACTCTAGTCCACTCTAACCCCCAACTCTAGTCCTCTCTAACCCCCAACTCTAGTCCACTCTAACCCCCAACTCTAGTCCTCTCTAACCCCCAACTCTAGTCCTCTCTAACCCCCAACTCTAGTCCTCTCTAACCCCCAACTCTAGTCTTCTCTAGCCCCCAACTCTAGTCCTCTCTAACCCCCAACTAAGTCCCTCCCCCAACTCTAGTCCTCTCTAACCCCCAACTCTAGTCCACTCTAACCCCCAACTCTAGTCCACTCTAACCCCCAACTCTAGTCCCTAACCCCCAACTCTAGTCCACTCTAACCCCCAACTCTAGTCCACTCTAACCCCCAACTCTAGTCCACTCTCTAACCCCAACTCTAGTCCTCTCTAACCCCCAACTCTAGTCCACTCTAGCCCCCAACTCTAGTCCACTCTAACCCCCAACTCTAGTCCTCTAACCCCAACTCTAGTCCACTCTAACCCCAACTCTAGTCCTTCTAACCCCCAACTCTAGTCCTCTCTAACCCCCAACTCTAGTCCACTCTAACCCCCAACTCTAGTCCACTCTAACCCCCAACTCTAGTCCTCTCTAACCCCCAACTCTAGTCCTCTCTAACCCCCAACTCTAGTCCACTCTAACCCCCAACTCTAGTCCACTCTAACCCCCAACTCTAGTCCTCTCTAACCCCAACTCTAGTCCACTCTAACCCCCAACTCTAGTCCATCTAACCCCCAACTCTAGTCCACTCTAACCCCAACTCTAGTCCTCTCTAACCCCCAACTCTACCACTCTAACCCCCAACTCTAGTCCTCTAACCCCAACTCTAGTCCTCTCTAACCCCCAACTCTAGTCCACTCTAACCCCCAACTCTAGTCCACTCTAACCCCCAACTCTAGTCCACTCTAACCCCCAACTCTAGTCCTCTAACCCCCAACTCTAGTAGTCCACTCTAACCCCCAACTCTAGTCCTCTCTAACCCCCAACTCTAGTCCACTCTAACCCCCAACTCTAGTCCACTCTAACCCCAACTCTAGTCCCTCTAACCCCCAACTCTAGTCCACTCTAACCCCCAACTCTAGTCCACTCTAACCCCCAACTCTAGTCCACCCTAAACTCCCCCCCCACTCTAGTCCTCTCTAACTCTAACCCCCAACTCTAGTCCTCTCTAACCCCCAACTCTAGTCCACTCTAACCCCCAACTCTAGTCCACTCTAACCCCCAACTCTAGTCCACTCTAACCCCCAACTCTAGTCCACTCTAACCCCCAACTCTAGTCCTCTCTAACCCCCAACTCTAGTCCTCTCTAACCCCCAACTCTAGTCCACTCTAACCCCCAACTATAGTCCACTCTAACCCCCAACTATAGTCCTCTCTAACCCCCAACTCTAGTCCTCTCCCCAACTCTAGTCCTCTAACTCTAGTCCACTCTAACCCCCAACTCTAGTCCTCTCTAACCCCCAACTCTAGTCCACTCTAACCCCCAACTCTAGTCCTCTCTAACCCCCAACTCTAGTCCACTCTAACCCCCAACTCTATTCCCTCTAAACCCCCAACTATAGTCCACTCTAACCCCCAACTCTAGTCCACTCTAACCCCCAACTCTAGTCCATTCTAACCCCCAACTCTAGTCCACCACTAACCCCCAACTCTAGTCCTCTCTAACCCCCAACTCTATTCCACTCTAACCCCCAACTCTAGTCCAATCAAACCCCCAACTCTAGTCCTCTAACCCCCAACTCTATTCCACTCTAACCCCAACTCTAGTCCTCTCAAACCCCCAACTCTAGTCCTCTCTAACCCCCAACTCTAGTCCTCTCTAACCCCCAACTCTAGTCCTCTCTAACCCCCAACTCTAGTCCACTCTAACCCCCAACTCTAGTCCTCTCTAACCCCCAACCCCCACTCTAGTCCTCTCTAACCCCCAACTCTAGTCCACTCTAACCCCCAACTCTAGTCCACTCTAACCCCCAACTCTAGTCCTCTAGTCCCCCAACCCCCAACTATAGTCCACTCTAACCCCCAACTCTAGTCCTCTCTAACCCCCAACTCTAGTCCTCTCTAACCCCAACTATAGTCCACTCTAACCCCCAACTCTAGTCTTCTCTAACCCCCAACTCTAGTCTTCTCTAACCCCAACTCTAGTCCACTCTAACCCCCAACTATAGTCCTCTCTAACCCCCTACTCTAGTCCACTCTAACCCCCAACTATAGTCCAGTCTAACCCCCAACTCTAGTCCACTCTAACCTCCAATTATAGTCCAGTCTAACCCCCAACTCTAGTCCACTCTAACCCCAACTCTAGTCCTCTCCAACCCCCAACTCTAGTCCTCTCTAACCCCCAACTCTAGTCTTCTCTAGCCCCCAACTCTAGTCCTCTCTAACCCCCAACTCTAGTCCACTCTAACCCCCAACTATAGTCCACTCTAACCCCCAACTATAGTCCTCTCTAACCCCCAACTCTAGTCCACTCTAACCCCCAACTCTAGTCCTCTCTAACCCCCAACTCTAGTCCTCTAACCCCCAACTCTAGTCCTCTCTAACCCCCAACTCTAGTCCTCTCTAACCCCCAACTCTACTCCTCTCTAACCCCCAACTCTAGTCCACTCTAACCCCCAACTATAGTCCTCTCTAACCCCCAACTCTAGTCCTCTCAAACCCCCAACTCTAGTCCTCTCTAACCCCCAACTCTAGTCCACTCTAACCCCCAACTCTAGTCCAACTCTAACCCCCCCCAACTCTAGTCCACTCTAACCCCAACTATAGTCCATCTAACCCCAACTCTAGTCCACTCTAACCCCCAACTATAGTCCACTCTAACCCCCAACTCTAGTCCACTCTAACCCCCAACTCTAGTCCTCTCTAACCCCCAACTCTAGTCCACTCTAACCCCCAACTCTAGTCCACTCTAGCCCCCAACTCTAGTCCTCTCTAACCCCCAACTCTAGTCCTCTCTAACCCCCAACTATAGTCCACTCTAACCCCCAACTCTAGTCCTCTCTAACCCCCAACTCTAGTCCACTCTAACCCCCCAACTCTAGTCCTCTCTAACCCCCAACTCTAGTCCACTCTAACCCCCAACTCTAGTCCTCTCTAACCCCCAACTCTAGTCCTCTCTAACCCCCAACTCTAGTCCACTCTAACCCCCAACTCTAGTCCACTCTAACCCCCAACTCTAGTCCTCTCTAACCCCCAACTCTAGTCCACTCTAACCCCCAACTATAGTCCACTCTAACCCCCAACTCTAGTCCACTCTAACCCCCAACTCTAGTCCACTCTAACCCCCAACTCTAGTCCACTCTAGCCCCCAACTCTAGTCCACTCTAACCCACAACTCTAGTCCTCTCTAACCCCCAACTATAGTCCTCTATAACACCCAACTCTATTCCACTCTAACCCCGAACTATAGTCCACTCTAACCCCCAACTATAGTCCTCTCTAACCCCCAACTCTAGTCCTCTCTAACCCCCAACTCTAGTCTTCTCTAAACCCCAACTCTCGTCCATTCTAACCCCCAACTCTAGTCCACTCTAACCCCCAACTATAGTCCACTCTAACCCCCAACTCTAGTCCTCTCTAACCCCCAACTCTAGTCCTCTCTAACCCCCAACTAGTCCACTCTAGCCCCCAACTCTATTATTCTCTAAACTCCAACTATAGTCCACTCTAACCCCAACTCTAGTCCACTCTAACCCCCAACTCTAGTCCATTCTAACCCCCAACTCTAGTCCACTCTAGCCCCCAACTCTAGTCCTCTCTAACCCCCAACTCTATTCCACTCTAACCCCCAACTCTAGTCCAATCAAACCCCCAACTCTAGTCCACTCTAACCCCCAACTCTATTCCACTCTAACCCCCAACTCTAGTCCTCTCTAACCCCCAACTCTAGTCCTCTCTAACCCCCAACTCTAGTCCTCTCTAACCCCAACTCTAGTCCACTCTAGCCCCCAACTCTAGTCCACTCTAACCCCCAACTCTAGTCCTCTCTAACCCCCAACTATAGTCCTCTATAACCCCCAACTCTATTCCACTCTAACCCCGAACTATAGTCCACTCTAACCCCCAACTATAGTCCTCTCTAACCCCCAACTCTAGTCCTCTCCAACCCCCAACTCTAGTCCACTCTAACCCCCAACTATAGTCATCTCTAACCCCCAACTATAGTCCACTCTAACCCCCAACTATAGTCCACTCTAACCCCCAACTCTATTCCACTCTAACCCCCAACTATAGTCCACTCTAACCCCAACTATAGTCCACTCTAACCCCCAACTATAGTCCTCTCTAACTATAGTCCACTCTAACCCCCAACTCTAGTCCAATCTAGCCCCCCAACTATAGTCCTCTCTAAACCCCAACTCTAGTCCTCTCTAACCCCAACTCTAGTCCACTCTAACCCCCAACTATAGTCCACTCTAACCACCAACTCTAGTCCTCTCTAACCCCCAACTCTAGTCCACTCTAACCCCCAACTCTAGTCCTCTCTAACCCCCAACTCTAGTCCACTCTAACCCCCAACTATAGTCCACTCTAACCCCAACTATAGTCCACTCTAACCCCCACTATAGTCCACTCTAACCCCCAACTCTAGTCCACTCTAACCCCAACTCTAGTCCTCTAACCCCCAACTCTAGTCCTCTAACCCCCAACTCTAGTCCTCTCTAACCCCAACTCTAGTCCTCCCAACTAACCCCCCCAACTCTAGTCCAATCTAACCCCAACTATAGTCCTCTCTAACCCCCAACTCTAGTCCTCTAAACCCCCAACTCTAGTCCACTCTAACCCCCAACTCTAGTCCTCTAACCCCAACTATAGTCCACTCTAACCCCCCAACTCTAGTCCTCTCTAACCCCCAACTCTAGTCCAACTCTAGTCCTCTAACCCCAACTCTAGTCCACTCTAACCCCCAACTCTAGTCCACTCTAACCCCCAACTCTAGTCCACTCTAACCCCCAACTCTAGTCCTCTCTAACCCCCAAGTCTAGTCCACTCTAACCCCCAACTATAGTCCACTCTAGCCACCAACTCTAGTCTACTCTAACCCCCAACTCTAGTCCTCTCTAACCCCAACTCTAGTCCTCTAACCCCCAACTATAGTCCACTCTAACCCCCAACTCTAGTCCACTCTAACCCCCAACTCTATTCCACTCTAACCCCCAACTATAGTCCACTCTAACCCCCAACTATAGTCCACTCTAACCCCCAACTCTAGTCCACTCTATCCCCAACTATAGTCCACTCTAACCCCCAACTCTAGTCCACTCTAAACCCCAACTCTAGTCCACTCTAACCCCCAACTCTAGTCCACTCTAACCCCCAACTCTAGTCCTCTAACCCCAACTCTAGTCCTCTCTAACCCCCAACTCTAGTCCTCTCTAACCCCCAACTCTAGTCCTCTCTAACCCCAACTCTAGTCCTCTCTAACCCCCAACTCTAGTCCTCTCTAACCCCCTCTAGTCCTCTAGTCTAGTCCTCTCTAACCCCCAACTATAGTCCACTCTAACCTCCAACTCTAGTCCTCTCTAACCCCCAACTCTAGTCCTCTCTAACCCCCAACTCTAGTCCACTCTAACCCCAACTCTAGCCCCCCCAACTCTAGTCCACTCTAACCCCAACTCTAGTCCTCTCTAACCCCCAACTATAGTCCTCTATAACCCCAACTCTAGTCCACTCTAACCCCCAACTATAGTCCACTCTAACCCCCAACTCCAACTCTAGTCCACTCTAACCCCCAACTCTAGTCCACTAGTCCTCTAGTCTCTAACCCCCAACTCTAGTCCTCTCTAACCCCAACTCTAGTCCATTCTAACCCCCAACTCTAGTCCACTCTAACCCCCAACTATAGTCCTCTCTAACCCCCAACTCTAGTCCTCTCTAACCCCCAACTCTAGTCCTCTCTAACCCCCAACTAGTCCACTCTATCCCCCAACTCTATTATTCTCTAAACTCCAACTATAGTCCACTCTAACCCCCAACTCTAGTCCACTCTAACCCCCAACTCTAGTCCATTCTAACCCCCAACTCTAGTCCACTCTAACCCCCAACTCTAGTCCTCTCTAACCCCCAACTCTATTCCACTCTAACCCCCAACTCTAGTCCAATCAAACCCCCAACTCTAGTCCACTCTAACCCCCAACTCTATTCCACTCTAACCCCCAACTCTAGTCCTCTCTAACCCCCAACTCTAGTCCTCTCTAACCCCCAACTCTAGTCCTCTCTAACCCCCAACTCTAGTCCACTCTAGCCCCCAACTCTAGTCCACTCTAACCCCCAACTCTAGTCCTCTCTAACCCCCAACTATAGTCCTCTATAACCCCCAACTCTATTCCACTCTAACCCCCAACTATAGTCCACTCTAACCCCCAACTATAGTCCTCTCTAACCCCCAACTCTAGTCCTCTCCAACCCCCAACTCTAGTCCACTCTAACCCCCAACTCTAGTCATCTCTAACCCCCAACTATAGTCCACTCTAACCCCCAACTATAGTCCTCTCTAACCCCCAACTCTATTCCACTCTAACCCCCAACTATAGTCCACTCTAACCACCAACTATAGTCCACTCTAACCCCAACTATAGTCCACTCTAACCCCCAACTCTAGTCCAATCTAGCCCCCAACTATAGTCCTCTCTAAACCCCAACTCTAGTCCTCTCTAAACCCCAACTCTAGTCCACTCTAACCCCCAACTATAGTCCACTCTAACCACCAACTCTAGTCCTCTCTAACCCCCAACTCTAGTCCACTCTAACCCCCAACTCTAGTCCTCTCTAACCCCAACTCTAGTCCATTCTAACCCCAACTCTAGTCCACTCTAGCCCCAACTCTATTCCTCTCTAACCCCCAACTCTAGTCCTCTCTAACCCCCAACTCTAGTCCACTCTAACCCCCAACTATAGTCCACTCTCACCCCCACTCTAGTCCTCTCTAACCTCCAACTCTAGTCCATTCTAACCCCCAACTCTAGTCCACTCTAGCCCCCAACTCTTGTCCTCTCTAACCCCCAACTCTAGTCCACTCTAACCCCCAACTCTAGTCCACTCTAACCCCCAACTCTAGTCCACTCTAACCCCCAACTATAGTCCACTCTAACCCCCAACTCTAGTCCACTCTAACCCCCAACTATAGTCCACTCTAACCCCCAACTATAGTCCACTCTAACACCCAACTCTACTCCTCTCTAGCCCCCAACTCTAGTCCATTCTAACCCCCAACTCTAGTCCTCTCTAACCCCCAACTCTAGTCCACTTTAACCCCCAACTCTAGTCCAATCTAACCCTCAACTCTAGTCCTCTCTAACCCCCAACTCTAGTCCTCTCTAACCCGCAACTCTAGTCATCTCTAACCCCCAACTATAGTCCTCTCTAACCCCCAACTCTGAGTCCTCTCTAACCCCCAACTCTATTCCACTCTAACCCCCAACTCTAGTTCACTCTAACCCCCAACTCTAGTCCTCTCTAACCCCCAACTATAGTCCACTCTAACCCCCAACTCTAGTCCTCTCTAACCCCCAACTCTAGTCCTCTCTAACCCCCAACTCTAGTCCTCTCTAACCCCCAACTCTAGTCCTCTCTATCCCCCAACTCTAGTCCACTCTAACCCCCAACTCTAGTCCACTCTAACCCCCAACTCTAGTCCTCTCTAACCCCCAACTATAGTCCACTCTAACCCCCAACTCTAGTCCTCTCTAACCCCCAACTCTAGTCCTCTCTAACCCCCAACTCTAGTCCACTCTAGACCCCAACTCTAATCCACTCTAACCCACAACTCTAGTCCTCTCTAACCCCCAACTATAGTCCTCTATAACCCCCAACTCTATTCCACTCTAACCCCGAACTATAGTCCACACTAACCCCCAACTATAGTCCTCTCTAACCCCCAACTCTAGTCCTCTCCAACCCCCAATTCTAGTCCACTCTAACCCCCAACTATAGTCATCTCTAACCCCCAACTATAGTCCACTCTAACCCCCAACTATAGTCCACTCTAACCCCCAACTCTATTCCACTCTAACCCCCAACTATAGTCCACTCTAACCACCAACTATAGTCCACTCTAACACCCAACTATAGTCCACTCTAACCCCCAACTCTAGTCCAATCTAGCCCCCAACTATAGTCCTCTCTAAACCCCAACTCTAGTCCTCTCTAACCCCCAACTATAGTCCACTCTAACCACCAACTCTAGTCCTCTCTAACCCCCAACTCTAGTCCACTCTAGCCCCCAACTCTAGTCCTCTCTAACCCCCAACTCTCGTCCATTCTAACCCCCAACTCTAGTCCACTCTAGCCCCAACTCTATTCCTCTCTAACCCCCAACTCTAGTCCTCTCTAACCCCCAACTCTAGTCCACTCTAGCCCCCAACTCTATTCTTCTCTAAACTCCAACTATAGTCCACTCTAACCCCCAACTCTAGTCCACTCTAACCACCAACTCTAGTCCATTCTAACCCCCAACTCTAGCCCTCTCTAGCCCCCATCTCTATTCCACTCTAACCCCCATCTCTAGTCCACTCTAACCCCCAACCCTGGGTCTGTGTTCTCTAGTCCTCTCTAACCCCCAACCCTGGGTCTGTGTTCTCTAATCCTCTCTAACCCCCAACCCTGGGTCTGTGTTCTCTAATCCTCTCTATCCCCCAGCTCTAGTCTACTCTAACCCCAAACCCTGGGTCTGTGTTCTCTAATCCTCTCTAACCCCCAACCCTGGGTCTGTGTTCTCTAATCCTCTCTAACCCCCAACCCTGGGTCTGTGTTCTCTAATCCTCTCCAACCCTCAACCCTGGGTCTGTGTTCTCTAATCCTCTCTAACCCCCAACCCTGGGTCTGTGTTCTCTAATCCTCTCTAACCCCCAACCCTGGGTCTGTGTTCTCTAATCCTCTCTAACTCCCAACCCTGGGTCTGTGTTCTCTAATCCTCTCCAACCCCCAACTCTAGTCTACTCTAACTCCCAACCCTGGGTCTGTGTTCTCTAATCCTCTCCAACCCTCAACCCTGGGTCTGTGTTCTCTAATCCTCTCTAACCCCAACTCTAGTCTACTCTAACCCTCAACCCTGGGTCTGTGTTCTCTAATCCTCTCTAACCCCAACTCTAGTCCTCTCCAACCTCCAATTCTAGTCCACTCTAACCCCCAACTATAGTCATCTCTAACCCACAACTATAGTCCACTCTAACCCCCAACTATAGTCCACTCTAACCCCCAACTCTATTCCACTCTAACCCCCAACTATAGTCCACTCTAACCACCAACTATAGTCCACTCTAACACCCAACTATAGTCCACTCTAACCCCCAACTCTAGTCCAATCTAGCCCCCAACTATAGTCCTCTCTAAACCCCAACTCTAGTCCTCTCTAAACCCCAACTCTAGTCCACTCTAACCCCCAACTATAGTCCACTCTAACCACCAACTCTAGTCCTCTCTAACCCCAACTCTAGTCCACTCTAGCCCCCAACTCTAGTCCTCTCTAACCCCCAACTCTAGTCCATTCTAACCCCCAACTCTAGTCCACTCTAGCCCCAACTCTATTCCTCTCTAACCCCCAACTCTAGTCCTCTCTAACCCCCAACTCTAGTCCACTCTAGCCCCCAACTCTATTCTTCTCTAAACTCCAACTATAGTCCACTCTAACCCCCAACTCCCACTCTAACCACCAACTCTAGTCCATTCTAACCCCCAACTCTAGCCCTCTCTAGCCCCCATCTCTATTCCACTCTAACCCCCATCTCTAGTCCACTCTAACCCCCAACCCTAGGTCTGTGTTCTCTAATCCTCTCTAACCCCCAACCCTGGGTCTGTGTTCTCTAATCCTCTCTAACTCCCAACCCTGGGTCTGTGTTCTCTAATCCTCTCTAACCCCCAACCCTGTTGCTGTGTTCTCTAATCCTCTCTAACCCCCAACCCTGGGTCTGTGTTCTCTAATCCTCTCCAACCCCCAACCCTGTTGCTGTGTTCTCTAATCCTCTCTAACCCCCAACCCTGGGTCTGTGTTCTCTAATCCTCTCCAACCCTCAACCCTGGGTCTGTGTTCTCTAATCCTCTCTAACCCCCAACCCTGGGTCTGTGTTCTCTAATCCTCTCTAACCCCCAACCCTGGGTCTGTGTTCTCTAATCCTCTCTAACTCCCAACCCTGGGTCTGTGTTCTCTAATCCTCTCTATCCCCCAGCTCTAGTCTACTCTAACCCCCAACCCTGGGTCTGTGTTCTCTAATCCTCTCTAACCCCCAACCCTGGGTCTGTGTTCTCTAATCCTCTCTAACCCCCAACCCTGGGTCAGTGTTCTCTAATCCTCTCCAACCCTCAACCCTGGGTCTGTGTTCTCTAATCCTCTCTAACCCCCAACCCTGGGTCAGTGTTCTCTAATCCTCTCTAACCCCCAACCCTGGGTCAGTGTTCTCTAATCCTCTCTAACCCCCAACCCTGGGTCTGTGTTCTCTAATCCTCTCCAACCCTCAACCCTGGGTCTGTGTTCTCTAATCCTCTCCAACCCTCAACCCTGGGTCTGTGTTCTCTAATCCTCTCCAACCCCCAACCCTGGGTCTGTGTTCTCTAATCCTCTCCAACCCTCAACCCTGGGTCTGTGTTCTCTAATCCTCTCTAACCCCCAACCCTGGGTCAGTGTTCTCTAATCCTCTCTAACCCCCAACCCTGGGTCAGTGTTCTCTAATCCTCTCTAACCCCCAACCCTGGGTCAGTGTTCTCTAATGCTCTCTAACCCCCAACCCTGGGTCTGTGTTCTCTAATCCTCTCCAACCCTCAACCCTGGGTCTGTGTTCTCTAATCCTCTCTAACCCCCAACCCTGGGTCAGTGTTCTCTAATCCTCTCTAACCCTCAACCCTGGGTCAGTGTTCTCTAATCCTCTCTAACCCCCAACTCTGGGTCAGTGTTCTCTAATCCTCTCTAACCCTAACCCTGGGTCGGTGTTCTCTACTCTCCTCCTCTCCTCCTCTCCTCTTCCCTCTCCCTCCTCCTCCTCTCTTCTCTTCCTCTCTCTCCTCCTATCCTCCTCTTCTCCTCTCCTCCTCTTCTCCTCTCCTCCTCTCCTCTTCCCCTCTCCTCCCCTCCTCCTCTTCTCTTCTCCTCCTCTCCTCCTCTCCTCCCCTTCTCCTCTCATCATCTCCTCCTCTTCCCCTCTCCTCCCCTCCTCTTCTCTTCTCCTTCTCTCCCCCTATCCTCCTCTTCTCCTCTCCTCCTCTTCTCCTCTCCTCCTCTCCTCTTCCCCTCTCCTCCCCTCCTCCTCTCTCTCTTCTCCTTCTCTCCTCCTCCTCTCCTCTCCTCCTCTTCTCCTCTCCTCCTCTCCTCTTCCCCTCTCCTCCCCTCCTCCTCTTCTCTTCTCCTCCTCTCCTCCCCTTCTCCTCTCATCCTCTCCTCCTCTTCCCCTCTCCTCCCCTCCTCCTCTTCTCTTCTCCTTCTCTCCCCTTATCCTCCTCTTCTCCTCTCCTCCTCTTCTCCTCTCCTCCTCTCCTCTTCCCCTCTCCTCCCCTCCTCCTCTTCTCTTCTCCTTCTCTCCTCCTATCCTCCTCTTCTCCTCTCCTCCTCTTCTCCTCTCCTCCTCTCCTCTTCCCCTCTCCTCCCCTCCTCCTCTTCTCTTCTCCTCCTCTCCTCCCCTTCTCCTCTCCTCTCCTCCTCTTCTCCTCCTCTCCCCTCTCCCCCTCTCCTCCTCTTCTCCTCTCATCCTCTCCTCCTCTTCTCCTCTTCTCCTCTCATCCTCTCCCCCTCTTCTCCTCTCCTCCTCTTCTCCTCTTCTCTTCTCCTCTCATCCTCTTCTCTCCTCCAGTCCCCCTCTCCTCCTCTCCTCCTCTTCTCCTCCTCCTCCTCCTCTCCTCCTCTCCTCTTCTCCTCTTCTCCTCTCCTCCTCTCCTCCTCTCCTCCTCTCCTCTTCTCCTCTCCTCCAGTCCCCCTCTATTCCTCTCCTCCTCTCCTCCTCTCCTCCTCCCTCCTCCCTCTCCTCCTCCCTCTCCTCCTCTCCTCTTCTCCTCTCCTCCAGTCCCCCTCTATTCCTCTTCTCCTCTCCTCCCTCCCTCTTCTCCTCCCCCCCTCTCCCTCTTCTCCTCTCATCCTCTCCTCCTCTCCCCCTCTCCTCCTCTTCTCCTCTCATCCTCTCCTCCTCCTTCTCCTCTCCTCCTCTCCCCCCCTCCCCCTCTCCTCTCCTCCAGTCCCCCTCTATTCCTCTTCTCCTCTCCCTCTAAAGGCGCTGAGCTGATCTCTGAGCCGCTCCCTACCAGCTAGGTTTTGATCTCTGCTTAAACCAATTGAACTCAATGTGTTTTTGCAAACATAGGTTCTGTAACTGGTACTATACAGAGAGATGGTTTAGGATGCGGAGGGCTGATTTCACTCCTGACCCCTTACTGAAGCTTTTTGTCAGTCCAGCCATTCAGCTGCCAATCAACACCCCACGATTCATTAAATTCACTGGAGAACCCCGATCCACACTCGACCCAACCGGTCCCCGCTGAGAAGCTAACGCAAGAATTTGCTTCCTTTTACAAATAACCCAACAGCCCCGCTATCCTGTCCAGTGAATATGGATGGTCCCTTCCCAGAGGCCCAGACCTCCCTACTACACTTCCCAGTGAATAAGACTGGTCCCTGCCCAGTCCTCCCTACTACACTTCCCAGTGAATAAGGCTGGTCCCTGCCCAGTCCTCCCTACTGTCCTGCCCAGTGAATAAGGCTGGTCCCTGCCCAGTCCTCCCTACTACCCTGCCCAGTGAATAAGGCTGGTCCCTGCCCAGTCCTCCCTGCTGTCCTGCCCAGTGAATAAGGCTGGTCCCTGCCCAGTCCTCCCTACTACCCTGCCCAGTGAATAAGGCTGGTCCCTACCCAGTCCTCCCTGCTGTCCTGCCCAGTGAATAAGGCTGGTCCCTGCCCAGTCCTCCCTGCTGTCCTGCCCAGTGAATAAGGCTGGTCCCTGCCCAGTCCTCCCTGCTGTCCTGCCCAGTGAATAAGGCTGGTCCCTGCCCAGTCCTCCCTACTGTCCTGCCCAGTGAATAAGGCTGGTCCCTGCCCAGTCCTCCCTACTGTCCTGCCCAGTGAATAAGGCTGGTCCCTGCCCAGGCCTCCCTGCTACCCTGCCCAGTGAATAAGGCTGGTCCCTGCCCAGTCCTCCCTACTGTCCTGCCCAGTGAATAATGCTGGTCCCTGCCCAGTCCTCCCTACTGTCCTGCCCAGTGAATAAGGCTGGTCCCTGCCCAGTCCTCCCTGCTGTCCTGTCTAGTGAATAAGGCTGGTCCCTGCCCAGGCCTCCCTGCTACCCTGCCCAGTGAATTTTGCTGGTCCCTGCCCAGGCCTCCCTGCTACCCTGCCCAGTGAATTTTGCTGGTCCCTGCCCAGGCCTCCCTGCTACCCTGCCCAGTGAATAATGCTGGTCCCTGCCCAGTCCTCCCTGCTACCCTGCCCAGTGAATAAGGCTGGTCCCTGCCCAGTCCTCCCTACTGTCCTGCCCAGTGAATAAGGCTGGTCCCTGCCCAGTGAATAAGGCTGGTCCCTGCCCAGTCCTCCCTACTGTCCTGCCCAGTGAATAAGGCTGGTCCCTGCCCAGGCCTCCCTGCTGTCCTGCCCAGTGAATAAGGCTGGTCCCTGCCCAGTCCTCCCTGCTGTCCTGCCCAGTGAATAAGGCTGGTCCCTGCCCAGGCCTCCCTGCTACCCTGCCCAGTGAATAAGGCTGGTCCCTGCCAAGTCCTCCCTACTGTCCTGCCCAGTGAATAATGCTGGTCCCCCTGCCCAGAATCCTCCCTACTGTCCTGCCCAGTGAATAATGCTGGTCCCTCCTCCCTGCCCCTGCCCAGTGAATAAGGCTGGTCCCTGCCCAGTCCTCCCTGCTGTCCTGTCTGCTCCCTGCCCAGTGAATAAGGCTGGTCCCTGCCCAGTCCTCCCTGCTACCCTGCCCAGTGAATAAGGCTGGTCCCTGCCCAGTCCTCCCTCCCTGCCCAGTGAATAAGGCCCCTGCCCAGTCCTCCCTGCTACCCTGCCCAGTGAATAATGCTGGTCCCTGGTCCCCCTGCCCAGTGAATAATGCTGGTCCCTGCCCAGTCCTCCCTGCTACCCTGCCCAGTGAATAATGCTGGTCCCTGCCCAGTCCTCCCTGCTACCCTGCCCAGTGAATAATGCTGGTCCCTGCCCAGGCCTCCCTACTGTCCTGCCCAGTGAATAAGGCTGGTCCCTGCCCAGGCCTCCCTGCTACCCTGTCTAGTGAATAATGCTGGTCCCTGCCCAGTCCTCCCTCCTCCCTACTGTCCTGCCCAGTGAATAAGGCTGGTCCCTGCCCAGTCCTCCCTACTGTCCTGCCCAGTGAATAAGGCTGGTCCCTGCCCAGGCCTCCCTGCTACCCTGCCCAGTGAATAAGGCTGGTCCCTGCCCAGTCCTCCCTGCTACCCTGCCCAGTGAATAAGGCTGGTCCCTGCCCAGTCCTCCCTGCTACCCTGCCCAGTGAATAAGGCTGGTCCCTGCCCAGTCCTCCCTACTTTCCTGCCCAGTGAATAAGGCTGGTCCCTGCCCAGTCCTCCCTGCTACCCTGCCCAGTGAATAAGGCTGGTCCCTGCCCAGGCCTCCCTGCTACCCTGCCCAGTGAATAATGCTGGTCCCTGCCCAGGCCTCCCTGCTACCCTGCCCAGTGAATAAGGCTGGTCCCTGCCAAGTCCTCCCTACTGTCCTGCCCAGTGAATAAGGCTGGTCCCTGCCCAGTCCTCCCTGCTACCCTGCCCAGTGAATAAGGCTGGTCCCTGCCCAGTCCTCTCTGCTGTCCTGTCTAGTGAATAAGGCTGGTCCCTGCCCAGTCCTCTCTGCTGTCCTGTCTAGTGAATAAGGCTGGTCCCTGCCCAGTCCTCTCTGCTGTCCTGTCTAGTGAATAAGGCTGGTCTCTGCCCAGTCCTCCCCTCTGGCCAGTCAATAAGGCTGGTCCCTGCCCAGTCCTCTCTGCTGTCCTGTCTAGTGAATAAGGCTGGTCTCTGCCCAGTCCTTCCCTCTCTGGCCAGTTAATAAGGCCAACAGTGCCCAGTCAGCCACTCTCTGCCCAGTCATTCTCACCCTGCCCATTCTGAACGGCACCCTTCTCCTCTTTGATATGGGAGGAATGAGATGTTTTGGCAGAGCTTCATTAACACCCCACTAAGGTCTTGATTATTGGCTGGTGTTTTCTGCTGTAAAGTAATTAGTCTTTGTGATGTTGTGACTTGGACCGCAGCCAAGAGGAAGTTGTGTGTGTGTGTTTTGCACATCAGTGTGTAGTTTAACTTGACTTAATGGCTTTGAAACACCACACACATACAGTACCAGTCAAAGTTTGGACACACCTACTCATTCAAGGGTTTTACCTCATTTTTACATTTTCTACATTGTAGAATAATAGTGAAGACACCAAAACTATGAAATAACACATATGGAATCATGTAGTAACCAAAAAAGTGTTAAACAAAGCAAAATATATTTTAGATTTTAGATTCTTCAATGTAGCCACCCTTTGCCTTGATGACCGCTTTGCACACAGCCTGGAGGCGTGTTGGGTCATTGTCCTGTTGAAAAACAAATGATAGTCCCAATAAGCCCAAACCAGATGGGATGGTGTATCACTGCAGAATGCTGTGGTAGCCATGCTGGTTAAGCACAAACCAGATGGGATGACGTATCACTGCAGAATGCTGTGGTAGCCATGCTATTAAAGTGTGCCTTGAATTCTAAATAAATCACAGCCAGTGCCACCAGCAAAGCAGCCCTTCACCATTACACCTCCTCCTCCATGCTTCATTCGTTCACCTACTCTGCATCTCACAAAGACCAATGGACAGATTTCCACTGGTCGAATGTCCATTGCTCATGTTTCTTGGCCGAACCAAGTATCTTCTTATTATTGGTGTCCTTTAGTTGTGGTTCTTTGAAGCAATTCGACCATGAAGACCTGATGCACACAGTCTCCTCTGAACAGTTGATGTTGAGATGTGTCTGTTATTTAAACTCTGTGAAGCATTTATTTGGGATTCAAACTGAGGCTGGTAACTGTAATGGATTTATCCTCTGCAGCAGAGGTAACTCTGGGTCTTCTTGCAGCAGGGGTAACTCTGGGTCTTCTTGCAGCAGGGGGAACTCTGGGTCTTCCTGCAGCAGAGGTAACTCTGGGTCTTCCTGCAGCAGAGGTAACTCTGGGTCTTCCTGCAGCAGGGGTAACTCTGGGTCTTCCTGCAGCAGAGGTAACTCTGGGTCTTCCTGCAGCAGGGGTAACTCTGGGTCTTCCTGCAGCAGGGGTAACTCTGGGTCTTCCTGCAGCAGGGGGAACTCTGGGTCTTCCTGCAGCAGGGATAACTCTGGGTCTTTCTGTAGCAGAGGTAACTCTGGGTCTTCCTGCAGCAGGGGTAACTCTGGGTCTTCCTGCAGCAGAGGTAACTCTGGGTCTTCCTGCAGCAGGGGTAACTCTGGGTCTTCCTGCAGCAGAGGGAACTCTGGGTCTTCCTGCAGCAGGGGAACTCTGGGTCTTCCTGCAGCAGGGGAACTCTGGGTCTTCCTGCAGCAGAGGGAACTCTGGGTCTTCCTGCAGCAGGGGTAACTCTGGGTCTTCCTGCAGCAGAGGTAACTCTGGGTCTTCCTGCAGCAGAGGGAACTCTGGGTCTTCCTGCAGCAGAGGTAACTCTGGGTCTTCCTGTAGCAGAGGTAACTCTGGGTCTTCCTGCAGCAGAGGGAACTCTGGGTCTTCCTGCAGCAGGGGTAACTCTGGGTCTTCCTGCAGCAGAGGTAACTCTGGGTCTTCCTGCAGCAGGGGTAACTCTGGGTCTTCCTGCAGCAGGGGTAACTCTGGGTCTTCCTTTCCAATCTGAGGCTGGTAACTGTAATGAACTTATCCCCTGCAGCAGAGGGAATCTCTGGGTCTTTCCTGAGAGGGGAACTGGAGGTCTTCCTAGTGATGGAATAGAGAGGGGAAGGTGGAGGGCTGGGTCTTCCTGCAGCAGAGGTGGAACTCTGGGTCTTCCTGCAGCAGGAGAGATAACTCTGGGTCTTCCTGCAGGAGAGGGTAACTCTGGGTCTTCCTGAGAGGAGAGGGTAACTCTGGGTCTGATCCTAGAGAGAGGGGAACTCTGGGTCTTCCTGGAGAGGAGAGAGGTGGAGGGCTGGGTCTTCCTGCAGGAGAGGGTGGAACTCTGGGTCTTCCTGGAGCAGAGGGTAACTCTGGGTCTTCCTGCAGGAGGGGGAACTCTGGGTCTTCCTGATGGAGCAGAGGGGTGGAACTCTGGGTCTTCCTGGAGAGGGGTAACTCTGGAGTCTTCCTGGAGAGGAGAGAGGTGGAGGGCTGTGGTAGTGATGGAGAGGAGAGAGCTTCCTGTAGCAGATGGTAGGAGAGAGGTGGGTCTTCCTGTGATGGAGGGGAGAGTAACTCTGTGGTCTTCCTGAGGAGAGAGGTGGAGGGCTGTGGGTCTTCCTGGGGGAGAGGGTAACTGTGGGTCTTCCTGCAGAGGTGGAGGGTCTTCCTGCAGTGAGGGGGAAGAGGTGGAGGGCTGTGGTAGTGATGGAGAGGAGAGGGTGGACTCTGGTAGTGATTGGAGAGGAGAGAGGTGGGAGGGGTAGTAGTGATGGAGAGGAGAGAGGTCTTCCTAGTGAGGAGAGGAGAGAACTGTGGTAGTCTTCCTGCAGCAGTGATAAGGAGAGGGTCTTCCTGTGAGCAGAGGTAACTCTGGAGGGCTTCCTGTGAGGAGAGGAGAACTCTGTGGTCTTCCTGCAGCAGAGGGGAACTGTGGGTCTGGAGAGCAGAGGTGGAGGGTCTTCCTGATGGAGAGGAGAACTCTGGGTCTTCCTGTGATGGAGAGGTAACTGGAGGGCTGGGTCTTCCTGAGAGGTGGAGGGTCTTCCTGTAGTAGTGATGGAACTCTGGGGGCTTCCTAGTGAGCAGAGGAGAACTCTGGGTCTTCCTGTGAGCAGAGGTAACTCTGGGTCTTCCTAGTGATGCAGAGGAGAACTCTGGGTCTTCCTGCAGCAGAGGGTGGAACTCTGGGTCTTCCTGGAGAGCAGAGGGTAACTCTAGGTCTGGAGAGGAGAGAGGTCTGTCCTAGTGATGCAGAGGAGGAACTCTGGGTCTTCCTGTGAGCAGAGGTAACTCTGGTCTTCCTGCAGCAGAGGAGGTAACTCTGGTCTTCCTGCAGCAGAGGTGGAGGGTCTTCCTGCAGCAGGGGTAACTCTGGGTCTTCCTGCAGCAGAGGAGAACTCTGGGTCTTCCTGCAGCAGAGGTAACTCTGGGTCTTCCTGCAGCAGGGTAACTCTGGGTCTTCCTGAGGAGAGCAGGTAACTCTGGGTCTTCCTGGAGGGCTGATGATAGAGAGGTAGGGCTCTGGGTCTTCCTGCAGCAGAGGTGGAACTCTGTAGTCTTCCTGAGAGGTAGGGCTGTGGTCTTCCTGGAGCAGGAGGGTGGAACTCTGGTCTTCCTGGAGGGCTGTAGATGGAGGAGAGAGGTAACTCTGGGTAGTGATGGAGAGGAGGTAACTCTGGGTCTTCCTGCAGCAGGGAGAAGGGCTGTGGTCTTCCTGGAGAGGAGAGGTAACTCTGGGTCTTCCTGCAGAGGGGAACTCTGGAGGTCTTCCTGTAGCAGATGGAGGGTCTTCCTGAGAGAGGTGGAACTCTGGTCTTCCTGGAGGGGAGAGAGGTGGAGGTCTTCCTGGTAGGATGGAACTCTGGGTCTTCCTGCAGAGAGGGCTGTGGTAGTGAACTCTGGGCTTCCTGATGGAGAGGAGAACTCTGGAGGGCTGGGTCTTCCTGCAGAGAGGTAGGGCTGGGTAGTGATGGGTCTTGTGGTAGTGATGGCAGCAGAGGTGGAACTGATGGGTCTTCCTGAGCAGAGGAGAACTCTGGGTCTTCCTGTGAGCAGAGGAGAGAGGTGGAACTGTGGTAGTGATGGAGAGGAGAGAGGTCTTGTGGTAGTGATAGAGAGGTGGAGGGCTGTAGTGAGCAGAGGTAACTCTGGGTCTTCCTGCAGCAGAGGTAACTCTGGGTCTTCCTGTGAGCAGAGGTAACTCTGGGTCTTCCTGCAGCAGGGGAACTCTGGGTCTTCCTGCAGCAGAGAGGTAAGGGCTGGGTCTTCCTGCAGCAGGGGGAACTCTGGGTCTTCCTGCAGCAGAGGTAACTCTGTGGTCTTCCTAGAGAGGTGGAGGGCTGTAGTAGTGATGGAGAGGGAACTCTGGGCTGTCCTAGTGATGCAGCAGAAAGGTGGACTCTGGGTCTTCCTGCAGCAGAGGGTAACTCTGGGTCTTCCTGGAGCAGGGGAACTCTGGAGGGCTTCCTAGTGATGGAGAGGAGAACTGGAGGGTCTTCCTGATAGAGAGGTAACTCTGGTCTTCCTGCAGCAGGGTAACTCTGGAGAGGTCTGTGGTAGTGATGCAGCAGGGTAACTCTGTGGTCTTCCTGCAGAGGGGTGGGAGGGCTGTGGTAGTGATAGAGAGGTGGGTCTTCCTGCAGCAGAGGAACTCTGGAGTCTTCCTAGTGATGGAGAGGAGACTCTGGGTCTTCCTGCAGCAGAGGGTAACTCTGGGTCTTCCTGCAGCAGGGGGAACTGGAGGGCTTCCTGAGGAGAGGAGAACTCTGGGTCTTCCTGCAGAGAGAGAGAGGTAACTCTGTGGTAGTGATGGAGAGGAGAGAGGTGGGAGGGCTGGTAGCAGAGGGTAACTCTGTGGTCTTCCTGGAGCAGAGGGTGGACTCTGGGTCTTCCTGCAGCAGAGGTGGACTCTGTGGTCTTCCTGCAGCAGAGGAGAACTCTGGGTCTTCCTGAGCAGAGGAGACTGGAGGGCTGGGTCTTCCTGGAGCAGGGTGGAGGGCTGGGTCTTCCTGCAGCAGAGGGTGGACTCTGGGTCTTGATAGCAGCAGGTGGAACTCTGGGTCTTCCTGGAGCAGGGAACTCTGGTCTTCCTGCAGCAGAGGAGAGAGGTGGACTCTAGTGATAGAGAGTCTTCCTGTGAGCAGAGGTAACTCTGGGTCTTCCTGTGATGGAGAGGTAACTCTGGGTCTTCCTGCAGCAGAGGTAACTCTGGGTCTTCTGATGCAGAGGAGAGAGGTGGACTCTGGGTCTTCCTGCAGCAGGTGGAGGGCTGTGGTAGTGATAGAGAGGTGGAGGGCTGGGTCTTGATGGAGCAGAGGGTAAGGGCTGGGTCTTCCTGCAGCAGGGGGTAACTCTGGGTCTTCCTGCAGCAGAGGTGGAGGGCTGTGGTCTTCCTGAGAGGTGGAGGGCTGTGGTAGTGATGCAGAGGTAACTCTGTGGTAGTGATGGGTGGAGGGCTTCCTAGTGATGGAGAGGAGAGGTGGAGGGTCTTCCTAGTGAGAGAGGTGGAACTCTGGGTCTTCCTGGAGAGGAGAGAGGTAACTCTGGGTCTTGATGGAGCAGAGAGTGGAACTCTGGTAGTCTTCCTGAGCAGAGAGGTAAGGGCTGGGTCTTCCTGCAGCAGAGGGTAACTCTGTGGTCTTCCTGGAGAGGAGGGGTAAGGGCTGTGGTAGTCTGAGAGGTGGAGGGCTGTGGTAGCAGGAGGGAGAACTGGAGGGTCTTCCTGCAGAGGGGAGGGCTGGGTCTTCCTGGAGCAGGGGTAACTCTGGGTCTTCCTGATAGAGAGGTGGGAGGGCTCTGGTCTTCCTGGAGCAGAGAGAGGTGGACTCTGGGTCTTCCTGGAGCAGAGGGTGGAACTGTGGTCTTCCTGGAGCAGAGGGTAACTCTGGGTCTTCCTGCAGCAGGGAACTGTGGGTCTTCCTGAGCAGAGGTGGAGGGCTGTAGGTGTCTTCCTGCAGCAGAGAGGGTAACTCTGTAGTCTTCCTGCAGAGGAGTGAGGTGGAACTGTAGGTCTTCCTGCAGCAGAGGTAACTCTGGGTCTTCCTGCAGCAGAGGTGGAGGGCTGGGTCTTCCTGCAGAGGAGAGAGGTGGAGGGCTGTGGTAGTGATGGAGAGGGGAGAGGTGGAGGGCTGTGGTAGTGATAGGGGTAACTCTGGGTCTTCCTGTGAGGAGAGGGGGAACTCTGGGTCTTCCTGTGATAGAGGGTAACTCTGGGTCTAGTGACTCTGTGGTCTTCCTGGAGCAGGAGGAGGTGGAGGGCTCTGGTCTTCCTGCAGCAGAGGTAACTCTGTGGTCTTCCTGCAGCAGAGGTGGACTCTGGGTCTTCCTGGAGCAGAGGTAACTCTGGTCTTCCTGGAGAGGGAACTGGAGGGCTTCCTGATAGCAGAGGTGGAGGGCTGTGGTCTTCCTGGAGGGAGAGGGTGGAGGGCTGTAGTAGTGATGGAGTAGAGAGAGGTGGAGTCTTCCTGTGAGGAGAGGAGAACTCTGGGTCTTCCTAGTGATAGAGAGGTAACTCTGGGCTGCAGCAGGAGGGAGAACTCTGGAGGGCTTCCTGTGAGGAGAGGTAACTCTGGGTCTTCCTGCAGCAGAGGGGAACTCTGGGTCTTCCTAGTGATGGAGAGGAGAGGTAACTCTGGGTCTTCCTGCAGCAGGGATAACTCTGTAGTCTTCCTAGAGAGCAGAGGTGGAACTCTGGGTCTTCCTGGAGGGGTAACTCTGGGTCTTCCTGCAGCAGGGAACTCTGGGTCTTCCTGGCAGAGGTAACTCTGGGGGCTTCCTGCAGCAGAGGTAACTCTGGGTCTTCCTGCAGCAGAGGGGAACTCTGGGTCTTCCTGTGAGCAGAGGAACTCTGGGTCTTCCTGATAGCAGAGGTGGAGGGCTCTGGGTGATGGAGAGGTGGAGGGCTGTGGTAGTGATGGAACTCTGGGTCTTCCTAGTGATGGAGAGGAACTGGAGGGCTGGGTCTTCCTGCAGGGCTGTAGTAGGTAACTCTGGGTCTTCCTAGTGATAGCAGAGGTGGAGGGCTGTGGTCTTGATGGAGCAGAGGGTGGAGGGCTGTAGTAGTGATTGGAGGGCTGTAGCAGTGATGGAGAACTCTAGTAGGTCTGTCCCTGATAGAGAGGTGGAGGGCTGTAACTGATGAGAGGTGGAGGGCTTCCTGCAGAGAGGAACTCTGGGTCTTCCTAGTGAGCAGAGGTAACTGGAGGGCTGTTCCTGATGGAGGGAGAGGTGGAGGGCTGGGTCTTCCTGGAGCAGGAGGTAACTCTGGTAGTGATCCTGCAGAGAGGTGGAGGGCTGTGGTAGTCCTGGAGGGAGAGGGTAAGGGCTGGGTAGTGATGGAGAGGAGAGGTAACTCTGGGTCTTGATGCAGCAGAGGATAACTCTGGGTCTTCCTGGAGCAGAGGTAAGGGCTGGGTCTTCCTGGAGAGCAGAGGTAACTGTGGTCTGATGGAGAGGAGAGAGGTGGAGGCTGTGGTAGTGATGGAGAGGAACTGGAGGGCTGTCCTGTGATGGAGAGGAGAACTGGAGGGCTGGGTCTGATGGAGCAGGGAGAACTGGAGGGTCTTCCTAGTGATGGAGAGGAGAGAGGTGGAGGCTGTGGTAGTGATGGAGAGGAACTGGAGGGCTGTGGTAGTTCCAGGTGGAGGGCTGTGTAGTGATAAGGAGAGAGGTGGAGGGCTGTAGTAGTGAGGAGAGGAGGTGGAGGGCTGTGGTAGTGATGGAGGAGAGAGAGTGGAGGGCTGTGGTAGTGATGGAGAGGAGAGAGGTGGAGGGCTGTGGTAGTGATGGAGAGGAGAGATGGAGGGCTGTAGTAGTGATGGAGAGGAGAGAGGTGGAGGGCTGTGGTAGTGATGGAGTGGAGGGCTGAGTGATGGAGAGGTGGAGGGCTGTGGTAGTGATGGAGAGGTGGAGGGCTGTAGTAGTGATGGAGAGAGAGAGGTGGAGGGCTGTGGTAGTAGTGATGGAGGGCTGTAGTAGTGATAGAGAGGTGGAGGGCTGAGAGAGTGGAGGGCTGTGGTAGTGATGGAGTAGGAGAGAGAGAGAGTGTGGAGGGGAGGGCTGTGGTAGTGATGGAGAGGTGGAGGGCTGTAGAGTGAGAGAGGTGGATGGCTGTGGTAGTGATGGAGGGCTGTAGTAGTGAGAGAGGTGGAGGGCTGTGGTAGTGATGGAGAGGAGAGAGTGGAGGGCTGTGGTAGTGATGGAGGGGAGAGAGGGCTGTGGTAGTGATGGAGGGGGTGGAGGGCTGTGGTAGTGATGGAGAGGTGGAGGGCTGTGGTAGTGATGGAGGAGAGAGGTGGAGGGCTGTGGTAGTGATGGAGAGGAGAGAGGTGGAGGGCTGTGGTAGTGATGGAGAGGAGAGAGGTGGAGGGCTGTGGTAGTGATGGAGAGGAGAGGTGGAGGGCTGTGGTAGTGATGGAGAGGAGAGGTGGAGGGCTGTGGTAGTGATGGAGAGGAGAGAGGTGGAGGGCTGTGGTAGTGATGGAGAGGAGAGAGGTGGAGGGCTGTGGTAGTGATGGAGAGGAGAGAGGTGGAGGGCTGTGGTAGTGATGGAGAGGAGAGAGGTGGAGGGCTGTGGTAGTGATGGAGAGGAGAGAGGTGGAGGGCTGTGGTAGGGATAGAGAGGTGGAGGGCTGTGGTAGTGATGGAGAGGAGAGAGGTGGAGGGCTGTGGTAGTGATGGAGAGGAGAGAGGTGGAGGGCTGTGGTAGTGATGGAGAGGAGAGAGGTGGAGGGCTGTAGTAGTGATGGAGAGGAGAGAGGTGGAGGGCTGTAGTAGTGATGGAGAGGAGAGAGGTGGAGGGCTGTGGTAGTGATGGAGAGGAGAGAGGTGGAGGGCTGTAGTAGTGATGGAGAGGAGAGAGGTGGAGGGCTGTAGTAGTGATGGAGAGGAGAGAGGTGGAGGGCTGTAGTAGTGATGGAGAGGAGAGAGCTGGAGGGCTGTGGTAGTGATGGAGAGGAGAGAGGTGGTGTGCTGTGGTAGTGATGGAGAGGAGAGAGGTGGAGGGCTGTAGTAGTGATGGAGGTGTATTGTTGATGGTCAAAGAAAGGGAAACTTGTTTTTTCAATGGCAAAGTCAATGTGGAGAGGCTGCTCTGCCCTTTTCATTACAGCAGAGTAACTATTAAGAACACTGTATTAAGGTCTGGGAGGTGCTGACATGGAGCCACAGCTATAACTAAAGGTTAATGGACTGGCTGTTACCTGAACACAGAGCTGCACAGATAGACCACACATAGGGGACTGGCTAAATGAATGGCCCACTACACAATATGGCCGGGACAATACTAGTATTGCAATATTTTTTTCCATGACAAAAATTAAAACCCGAAGCAGACCACACTCTTTTCGTGCTTTAAAAACCTGATGGATGTAAAATATTGCGTTCTAAATCTTGGAAAATAAATAAATGTGACTCTAGATGACAACATAATGATGTTTGTTACCAACATTAGTGCTGTTTCCCTAAATACATTATGTCTGCTTTGTTTTTTGTTTCCTTGCAACGATACTTAGTATTTCAATACTGGTCCCGGCCCTCGTCCACAACTTGTTCTGTCGGTGGATTTGGAGGGTTGATTTCAGAGGGAGGAACAAGGTCATGCTACATGCTTGATGACAGTCACAGAGAGACAGTTGATGGCTGGATTAAAACTGGATTAGAGATGGCTGGATTAAAACTGGATTAGAGATGGCTGTTTTAAAACTGGATTAGAGATGGCTGGATTAAAACTGGATTAGAGATGGCTGTTTTAAAACTGGATTAGAGATGGCTGGATTAAAACTGGATTAGAGATGGCTGGATTAAAACTGGATTAGAGATGGCTGGATTAAAACTGGATGAGAGATGGCTGTTTTAAAACTGGATTAGAGATGGCTGTTTTAAAACTGGATTAGAGATGGCTGTTTTAAAACTGGATTAGAGATGGCTGTTTTAAAACTGGATTAGAGATGGCTCTATTAAAACTGGATTAGAGATGGCTGTTTTAAAACTGGAGATTGGAGGAGATGGCTCTATTAAAACTGGATTAGAGATGGCTGGATTAAAACTGTTTTAAAACTGGATTAGAGATGGCTCTATTAAAACTGGATTAGAATGGCTCTACAACTGGATTAGAGGTTGCTGGATAAAACTGGCTGGATTAAAACTGGATTAAATGACTGGATTAGAGATTAAAACTGAATTAGAGGTGGCTCCATTAAAACTGGATTAGAATGGCTGGACTGGATTAGAGATGGCTCGATTAAAACTGGATTAGAGATGGCTGGATTAAAAGTGGATTAGAGATGGCTGTTTTAAAACTGGATTAGAGATGGCTCTATTAAAACTGGATTAGAGATGGCTCTATTACAACTGGATTAGAGGTTGCTGGATAAAACTGGATTAGAGGTGGCTGGATTAAAACTGGATTAGAGATGACTCAATTAAAACTGGATTAGAGGTGGCCCCATTAAAACTGAATTAGAGGTGGCTCCATTAAAACTGGATTAGAGGTGGCTCCATTAAAACTGGATTAGAGATAGGATAAGGATATAGGATAAGTAATCCTTCTCACCCCCCTTTAAGATTTAGACGCACTATTGTAAAGTGACTATTCTACTGGATGTCATAAGGTGAATGCACCAATTTGTAAGTCGCTCTGGATAAGAGCGTCTGCTAAATGACTTAAATGTAAATGTAGAGATGACTCTATTAAAACTGGATTAGAGGTGGCTCTATTAAAACTGGGTTAGAGGTGGCTCTATTAAAACTGGGTTAGAGGTGGCTCTATTAAAACTGGGTTAGAGGTGGCTCTATTAAAACTGGGTTAGAGGTGGCTGGATTAAAACTGGATTAGAGGTGGCTGGATTAAAGGCGGGATTAAATCAAATCAAATCAAATCAAATCAAATTTATTTATATAGCCCTTCGTACATCAGCTGATATCTCAAAGTGCTGTACAGAAACCCAGCCTAAAACCCCAAACAGCAAACAATGCAGGTGTAAAAGCACGGTGGCTAGGAAAAACTCCCTAGAAAGGCCAAAACCTAGGAAGAAACCTAGAGAGGAACAGGGCTATGTGGGGTGGCCAGTCCTCTTCTGGCTGTGCCGGGTAGAGATTATAACAGAACATGACCAAGATGTTCAAATGTTCATAAATGACCAGAATGGTCAAATAATAATAAGGCAGAACAGTTGAAACTGGAGCAGCAGCACAGTCAGGTGGACTGGGGACAGCAAGGAGCCATCATGTCAGGTAGTACTGGGGCACGGTCCTAGGGCTCAGGTCCTCCGAGAGAGAGAAAGAAAGAGAGAATTAGAGAGAGCTTATGTGGGGTGGCCAGTCCTCTTCTGGCTGTGCCGGGTGGAGATTATAACAGAACGTGGCCAAGATGTTCAAATGTTCATAAATGACCAGCATGGTTGAATAATAGTGAGGCAGAACAGTTGAAACTGGAGCAGGAGCATGGCCAGGTGGACTGGGGACAGCAAGGAGTCCTCATGTCAGGTAGTCCTGGGACATGGTCCTAGGGCCCAGGCCAGTTGAAACTGGAGCAGCAGCATGGCCAGGTGGACTGGGGACAGCAAGGAGTCATCATGTCAGGTAGTCCTGGGGCATGGTCCTAGGGCTCAGGTCCTCCGAGAGAGAGAAAGAAAGAGAGAAGGAGAGAATTAGAGAACGCACACTTAGATTCACACAGGACACCGAATAGGACAGGAGAAGTACTCCAGCTAAACAAACTGACCCTAGCCCCCGACACATAAACTACTGCAGCATAAATACTGGAGGCTGAGACAGGAGGGGTCAGGAGACACTGTGGCCCCATCCGAGGACACCCCGGACAGGGCCAAACAGGAAGGATATAACCCCACCCACTTTGCCAAAGCACAGCCCCCACACCACTAGAGGGATATCTTCAACCACCAACTTACCATCCTGAGACAAGGCCGAGTATAGCCCACAAAGATCTCCGACACGGTACAACCCAAGGGGGGCAACCCAGACAGGCCGACCACAGTGAATCAACCCACCCAGGTGACGCACCCCCCAGGGACGGCACGAGAGAGCCCCAGCAAGCCAGTGACTCAGCCCCGTAACAGGGTTAGAGGCAGAGAATCCCAGTGGAAAGAGGGGAACCGGCCAGGCAGAGACAGCAAGGGCGGTTCGTTGCTCCAGAGCCTTTCCGTTCACCTTCCCACTCCTGGGCCAGACTACACTCAATCATATGACCCACTGAAGAGATGAGTCTTCAGTAAAGACTTAAAGGTTGAGACCGAGTTTGCGTCTCTGACATGGGTAGGCAGACCGTTCCATAAAAATGGAGCTCTATAGGAGAAAGCCCTGCCTCCAGCTGTTTGCTTAGAAATTCTAGGGACAATTAGGAGGCCTGCGTCTTGTGACCGTAGCGTACGTGTAGGTATGTACGGCAGGACCAAATCAGAGAGGTAGGTAGGAGCAAGCCCATGTAATGCTTTGTAGGTTAGCAGTAAAACCTTGAAATCAGCCCTTGCTTTGACAGGAAGCCAGTGTAGAGAGGCTAGCACTGGAGTAATATGATCAAATTTTTTGGTTCTAGTCAGGATTCTAGCAGCCGTATTTAGCACTAACTGAAGTTTATTTAGTGCTTTATCCGGGTAGCCGGAAAATAGAGCATTGCAGTAGTCTAACCTAGAAGTGACAAAAGCATGGATTAATTTTTCTGCATCATTTTTGGACAGAAAGTTTCTGATTTTTGCAATGTTACGTAGATGGAAAAAGCTGTCCTCGAAATGGTCTTGATATGTTCTTCAAAAGAGAGATCAGGGTCCAGAGTAACGCCGAGGTCCTTCACAGTTTTATTTGAGACGACTGTACAACCATTAAGATTAATTGTCAGATTCAACAGAAGATCTCTTTGTTTCTTGGGACCTAGAACAAGCATCTCTGTTTTGTCCGAGTTTAATAGTAGAAAGTTTGCAGCCATCCACTTCCTTATGTCTGAAACACATGCTTCTAGCGAGGGCAATTTTGGGGCTTCACCATGTTTCATTGAAATGTACAGCTGTGTGTCATCCGCATAGCAGTGAAAGTTTACATTATGTTTTCGAATAACATCCCCAAGAGGTAAAATATATAGTGAAAACAATAGTGGTCCTAAAACAGAACCTTGAGGAACACCGAAATGTACAGTTGATTTGTCAGAGGACAAACCATTCACAGAGACAAACTGATATCTTTCCGACAGATAAGACCTAAACCAGGCCAGAACATGTCCGTGTAGACCAATTTGGGTTTCCAATCTCTCCAAAAGAATGTGGTGATCGATGGTATCAAAAGCAGCACTAAGGTCTAGGAGCACGAGGACAGATGCAGAGCCTCGGTCCGATGCCATTAAAATGTCATTTACCACCTTCACAAGTGCCGTCTCAGTGCTATGATGGGGTCTAAAACCAGACTGAAGCATTTCGTATACATTGTTTGTCTTCAGGAAGGCAGTGAGTTGCTGCGCAACAGCCTTCTCTAAAATCTTTGAGAGGAATGGAAGATTCGATATAGGCCGATAGTTTTTATATTTTCTGGGTCAAGGTTTGGCTTTTTCAAGAGAGGCTTTATTACTGCCACTTTTAGTGAGTTTGGTACACATCCAGTGGATAGAGAGCCGTTTATTATGTTCAACATAGGAGGGCCAAGCACAGGAAGCAGCTCTTTCAGTAGTTTAGTTGGAATAGGGTCCAGTATACAGCTTGAAGGTTTAGAGGCCATGATTATTTTCATCATTGTGTCAAGAGATATAGTACTAAAACACTTGAGCGTCTCTCTTGATCCTAGGTCCTGGCAGAGTTGTGCAGACTCAGGACAACTGAGGTTTGGAGGAATACGCAGGTTTAAAGAGGAGTCCGTAATTTGCTTTCTAATAATCATAATCTTTTCCTCAAAGAAGTTCATGAATTTATCACTGCTAAAGTGAAAGTCATCCTCTCTTGGGGAATGCTGCTTTTTAGTTAGCTTTGCCACAGTATCAAAAAGGAATTTCGGATTGTTCTTATTTTCCTCAATTAAGTTAGAAAAATAGGACGATCGAGCAGCAGTAAGGGCTCTTCGGTACTGCACGGTACCGTCCTTCCAAGCTAGTCGGAAGACTTCCAGTTTGGTGTGGCGCCATTTCCGTTCCAATTTTCTGGAAGCTTGCTTCAGAGCTCGGGTATTTTCTGTGTACCAGGGAGCTAGTTTCTTATGAGACATTTTTTTAGTTTTTAGGGGTGCAACTGCATCTAGGGTATTGCGCAAGGTTAAATTGAGATCCTCAGTTAGGTGGTTAACGGATTTTTGTCCTCTGGCGTCCTTGGGTAGGCAGAGGGACTCTGGAAGGGCATCAAGGAATCTTTGTGTTGTCTGTGAATTTATAGCACGACTTTTGATGTTCCTTGGTTGGGGTCTGAGCAGATTATTTGTTGCAATTGCAAACGTAATAAAATGGTGGTCCGATAGTCCAGGATTATGAGGAAAAACATTAAGATCCACAACATTTATTCCATGGGACAAAACTAGGTCCAGCGTATGACTGTGACAGTGAGTGGGTCCAGAGACATGTTGGACAAAACCCACTGAGTCGATGATGGCTCCAAAAGCCTTTTGGAGTGGGTCTGTGGACTTTTCCATGTGAATATTAAAGTCACCAAAGATTAGAATATTATCTGCAATGACTACAAGGTCTGATAGGAATTCAGGGAACTCAGTGAGAAACGCTGTATATGGCCCAGGAGGCCTGTAAACAGTAGCTATAAAAAGTGATTGAGTAGGCTGCATAGATTTCATGACTAGAAGCTCAAAAGACGAAAACGTCATTTTTTTTTTTTTTGTAAATTGAAATTTGCTATCGTAAATGTTAGCAACACCTCCGCCTTTGCGGGATGCACGGGGGATATGGTCACTAGTGTAGCCAGGAGGTGAGGCCTCATTTAACACAGTAAATTCATCAGGCTTAAGCCATGTTTCAGTCAGGCCAATCACATCAAGATTATGATCAGTGATTAGTTCATTGACTATAATTGCCTTTGAAGTAAGGGATCTAACATTAAGTAGCCCTATTTTGAGATGTGAGGTATCATGATCTCTTTCAGTAATGACAGGAATGGAGGTGGTCTTTATCCTAGTGAGATTGCTAAGGCGAACACCGCCATGTTTAGTTTTGCCCAACCTAGGTCGAGGCACAGACACGGTCTCAATGGTGATAGCTGAGCTGACTACACTGACTATGCTAGTGGCAGACTCCACTATGCTGGCAGGCTGGCTAATAGCCTGCTGCCTGGCCTGCACCCTATTTCATTGTGGAGCTAGAGGAGTTAGAGCCCTGTCTATGTTGGCAGATAAGATGAGAGCACCCCTCCAGCTAGGATGGAGTCCGTCACTCCTCAGCAGGTCAGGCTTGGTCCTGTTTGTGGGTGAGTCCCAGAAAGAGGGCCAATTATCTACAAATTCTATCTTTTGGGAGGGGCAGAAAACAGTTTTCAACCAGCGATTGAGTTGTGAGACTCTGCTGTAGAGCTCATCACTCCCCTAACTGGGAGGGGGCCAGAGACAATTACTCGATGCCGACACATCTTTCTAGCTGATATGCACGCAGAAGCTATGTTGCGCTTGGTGATCTCTGACTGTTTCATCCTAACATCGTTGGTGCCGACGTGGATAACAATATCTCTATACTCTCTACACTCGCCAGTTTTAGCTTTAGCCAGCACCATCTTCAGATTAGCCTTAACGTCGGTAGCCCTGCCCCGGGTAAACAGTGTATGATCGCTGGATGATTCGCTTTAAGTCTAATACTGCGGGTAATGGAGTCGCCAATGACTAGAGTTTTCAATTTGTCAGAGCTAATGGTGGGAAGCTTCGGCGTCTCAGACCCCGTAACGGGAGGAGTAGAGACCAGAGAAGACTCGGCCTCTGACACCGACCCGCTGCTTAATGGGGAGAACCGGTTGAAAGTTTCTGTCTGCTGAATGAGCGACACCGGTTGAGCGTTCCTACAGCATTTCCTTCCAGAAACCGTGAGAAAGTTGTCCGGCTGCGGGGACTGTGCCAGGGGTTTTATACTACTATCTGTACTTACTGGTGGCACAGACGCTGTTTCATCCTTTCCTACACTGAAATTACCCTTGCCTAACGATTGCGTCTGAAGCTGGGCTTGCAGTACAGCTATCCTCGCCGTAAGGCGAGCACAGCGGCTGCAATTAGAAGGCATCATGTTAATGTTACTACTTAGCTTCGGCTGTTGGAGGTCCTGACGAATCGTGTCCAGATAAAGCGTCCGGAGTGAAAAAGTTGAGGAAAAAATAAATAAATATATGAACGGTAATTAAAAAGTGAAACCCGTAAAGTTGTCAGGTAGCAAAATAGGTTGGCAACAAAACGCACAGCAATTCGAAAACAAGCCTGCAAGTTGTGACCGGAAATGACGTCAATCAATCAAGCAAGATTAGAGATGACTCTATTAAAACTGGATTAGAGGTGGCTCTATTAAAACTGGGTTAGAGGTGGCTCTATTAAAACTGGGTTAGAGGTGGCTCTATTAAAACTGGGTTAGAGGTGTCTCTATTAAAACTGGATTAGAGATGGCTGGATTAAAACTGGATTAGAGATGACTCTATTAAAACTGGATTAGAGATGACTCTATTAAAACTGGATTAGAGGTGGCTCTATTAAAACTGGGTTAGAGGTGGCTCTATTAAAACTGGGTTAGAGGTGGCTCTATTAAAACTGGGTTAGAGGTGGCTCTATTAAAACTGGGTTAGAGGTGGCTGGATTAAAACTGGATTAGAGATGACTCTATTAAAACTGGATTAGAGGTGGCTCTATTAAAACTGGGTTAGAGGTGGCTCTATTAAAACTGGGTTAGAGGTGGCTCTATTAAAACTGGGTTAGAGGTGGCTCTATTAAAACTGGGTTAGAGGTGGCTCTATTAAAACTGGGTTAGAGGTGGCTCTTTTAAAACTGGGTTAGAGGTGGCTCCATTAAAACTGGATTAGAGGTGGCTGGATTAAAACTGGATTAGAGATGACTCTATTAAAACTGGATTAGAGGTGGCTCTATTAAAACTGGGTTAGAGGTGGCTCTATTAAAACTGGGTTAGAGGTGGCTCTATTAAAACTGGGTTAGAGGTGGCTGGATTAAAACTGGGTTAGAGGTGACTCTATTAAAACTGGATTAGAGGTGTCTCTATTAAAACTGGATTAGAGGTGGCTGGATTAAAACTGGATTAGAGATGACTCAATTAAAACTGGATTAGTGGTGGCTCCATTAAAACTGGATTAGAGGTGGCTCAATTAAAACTGGATTAGAGATGGCTCTATTAAAACTGGATTAGAGGTGGCTGGATTAAATCTGGATTAGAGATGACTCTATTAAAACTGGATTAGAGGTGTCTCTATTAAAACTGGATTAGAGGTGGCTGGATTAAAACTGGATTAGAGATGACTCAATTAAAACTGGATTAGAGGTGGCTCCATTAAAACTGGATTAGAGGTGGCTCCATTAAAACTGGATTAGAGGTGGCTCTATTAAAACTGGATTAGAGCTGGCTCTATTAAAACTGGATTAGAGCTGGCTCTATTAAAACTGGATTAGAGATGGCTCTATTAAGACTGGATTAGAGGTGGCTGGATTAAAACTGGATTAGAGGTGACTCTATTAAAACTGGATTAGAGGTGTCTCTATTAAAACTGGATTAGAGATGGCTGGATTAAAACTGGATTAGAGATGACTCAATTAAAACTGGGTTAGAGGTGGCTGGATTAAAACTGGATTAGAGGTGACTCTATTAAAACTGGATTAGAGATGTCTCTATTAAAACTGGATTAGAGATGGCTGGATTAAAACTGGATTAGAGATGGCTCAATTAAAACTGGATTAGAGATGGCTCTATTACAACTGGATTAGAGGTTGCTGGATAAAACTGGATTAGAGATGGCTGGATTAAAACTGGATTAGAATGACTCAATTAAAACTGGATTAGAGGTGGCCCCATTAAAACTGGATTAGAGGTGGCTCCATTAAAACTGGATTAGAGGTGGCTCCATTAAAACTGGATTAGAGGTAAGGATATAGCTGGATAAAACTGGATTAGAATGCACCAATTTGTGTCGCTCTGGATTAAAACTGGTAAATTAGAGATGACTCTATTAAAACTGGATTAGAGGTGGCTCTATTAAAACTGGGTTAGAGGTGGCTCTATTAAAACTGGGTTAGAGGTGGCTCTATTAAAACTGGGTTAGAGGTGGCTCTATTAAAACTGGGTTAGAGGTGGCTGGATTAAAACTGGATTAGAGATGACTCTATTAAAACTGGATTAGAGGTGGCTATATTAAAACTGGGTTAGAGGTGGCTCTATTAAAACTGGGTTAGAGGTGGCTCTATTAAAACTGGGTTAGAGGTGGCTCTATTAAAACTGGATTAGAGGTGGCTGGATTAAAGGCTGGATTAGAGATGACTTTATTAAAACTGGATTAGAGGTGGCTCTATTAAAACTGGGTTAGAGGTGGCTCTATTAAAACTGGGTTAGAGGTGTCTCTATTAAAACTGGATTAGAGGTGGCTCCATTAACTGGATTAGAGGTGGCTCCATTAAAACTGGATTAGAGATGGCTGGATTAAAACTGGATTAGAGATGACTCTATTAAAACTGGATTAGAGGTGGCTCTATTAAAACTGGGTTAGAGGTGGCTCTATTAAAACTGGGTTAGAGGTGGCTCTATTAAAACTGGGTTAGAGGTGGCTCTATTAAAACTGGATTAGAGATGACTCTATTAAAACTGGATTAGAGGTGGCTCTATTAAAACTGGATTAGAGGTGGCTCTATTAAAACTGGGTTAGAGGTGGCTCTATTAAAACTGGGTTAGAGGTGGCTCTATTAAAACTGGGTTAGAGGTGGCTCTTTTAAAACTGGGTTAGAGGTGGCTCCATTAAAACTGGATTAGAGGTGGCTGGATTAAAACTGGATTAGAGATGACTCTATTAAAACTGGATTAGAGGTGGCTCTATTAAAACTGGGTTAGAGGTGGCTCTATTAAAACTGGGTAGAGGTTGCTCTATTAAAACTGGGTTAGAGGTGGCTGGATTAAAACTGGGTTAGAGGTGACTCTATTAAAACTGGATTAGAGGTGGCTCTATTAAAACTGGATTAGAGGTGGCTGGATTAAAACTGGATTAGAGATGACTCAATTAAAACTGGATTAGTGGTGGCTCCATTAAAACTGGATTAGAGGTGGCTCTATTAAAACTGGATTAGAGATGGTTCTATTAAAACTGGATTAGAGGTGGCTGGATTAAATCTGGATTAGAGATGACTCTATTAAAACTGGATTAGAGGTGTATTAAAACTGGATTAGAGGTGGCTCTATTAAAACTGGATGGCTAAAAACTGGATTAGAGGTGGCTCTATTAAAACTGGATTAGAGATGACTCTATTAAAACTGGATTAGAGGTGGCTCTATTAAAACTGGGTTAGAGGTGTCTCTATTAAAACTGGGTTAGAGGTGTCTCTATTAAAACTGGATTAGAGGTGGCTCCATTAACTGGATTAGAGGTGGCTCCATTAAAACTGGATTAGAGATGGCTGGATTAAAACTGGATTAGAGATGACTCTATTAAAACTGGATTAGAGGTGGCTCTATTAAAACTGGGTTAGAGGTGGCTCTATTAAAACTGGGTTAGAGGTGGCTCTATTAAAACTGGGTTAGAGGTGGCTCTATTAAAACTGGGTTAGAGGTGGCTGGATTAAAACTGGATTAGAGATGACTCTATTAAAACTGGATTAGAGGTGGCTCTATTAAAACTGGGTTAGAGGTGGCTCTATTAAAACTGGGTTAGAGGTGGCTCTATTAAAACTGGGTTAGAGGTGGCTCTATTAAAACTGGGTTAGAGGTGGCTCTTTTAAAACTGGGTTAGAGGTGGCTCCATTAAAACTGGATTAGAGGTGGCTCGATTAAAACTGGATTAGAGATGACTCTATTAAAACTGGATTAGAGGTGGCTCTATTAAAACTGGGTTAGAGGTGGCTCTATTAAAACTGGGTGAGAGATTGCTCTATTAAAACTGGGTTAGAGGTGGCTGGATTAAAACTGGGTTAGAGGTGACTCTATTAAAACTGGATTAGAGGTGTCTCTATTAAAACTGGATTAGAGGTGGCTGGATTAAAACTGGATTAAAGATGACTCAATTAAAACTGGATTAGTGGTGGCTCCATTAAAACTGGATTAGAGGTGGCTCTATTAAAACTGGATTAGAGATGGTTCTATTAAAACTGGATTAGAGGTGGCTGGATTAAATCTGGATTAGAGATGACTCTATTAAAACTGGATTAGAGGTGTCTCTATTAAAACTGGATTAGAGGTGGCTGGATTAAAACTGGATTAGAGATGACTCAATTAAAACTGGATTAGAGGTGGCTCCATTAAAACTGGATTAGAGGTGGCTCCATTAAAACTGGATTAGAGGTGGCTCTATTAAAACTGGATTAGAGATGGCTCTATTAAAACTGGATTAGAGCTGGCTCTATTAAAACTGGATTAGAGATGGCTCTATTAAAACTGGATTAGAGGTTGCTCTATTAAAACTGGATTAGTGGTGGCTTTATTAAAACTGGGTTAGAGGTGGCTCTATTAAAACTGGGTTAGAGGTGGCTCTATTAGAACTGGGTTAGAGGTGGCACTATTACAACTGGGTTAGAGGTGGCTGGATTAAAACTGGATTAGAGGTGACTCTATTAAAACTGGATTAGAGGTGTCTCTATTAAAACTGGATTAGAGATGGCTGGATTAAAACTGGATTAGAGATGACTCAATTAAAACTGGATTAGAGGTGGCTCCATTAAAACTGGGTTAGAGGTGGCTCTATTAAAACTGGGTTAGAGGTGGCTCTATTAAAACTGGGTTAGAGGTGGCTGGATTAAAACTGGATTAGAGATGACTCTATTAAAACTGGATTAGAGGTGGCTCTATTAAAACTGGGTTAGAGGTGGCTCTATTAAAACTGGGTTAGAGGTGGCTCTATTAAAACTGGGTTAGAGGTGGCTCTATTAAAACTGGGTTAGAGGTGGCTCTTTTAAAACTGGGTTAGAGGTGGCTCCATTAAAACTGGATTAGAGGTGGCTGGATTAAAACTGGATTAGAGATGACTCTATTAAAACTGGATTAGAGGTGGCTCTATTAAAACTGGATTAGAGGTGGCTCTATTAAAACTGGATTAGAGGTGGCTCTATTAAAACTGGGTTAGAGGTGGCTCTATTAAAACTGGGTTAGAGGTGGCTGGATTAAAACTGGGTTAGAGGTGACTCTATTAAAACTGGATTAGTGGTGTCTCTATTAAAACTGGATTAGAGGTGGCTGGATTAAAACTGGATTAGAGATGACTCAATTAAAACTGGATTAGTGGTGGCTCCATTAAAACTGGATTAGAGGTGGCTCTATTAAAACTGGATTAGAGATGGCTCTATTAAAACTGGATTAGAGGTGGCTGGATTAAATCTGGATTAGAGATGACTCTATTAAAACTGGATTAGAGGTGTCTCTATTAAAACTGGATTAGAGGTGGCTGGATTAAAACTGGATTAGAGATGAATCAATTAAAACTGGATTAGAGATGGCTCTATTAAAACTGGATTAGAGGTTGCTCTATTAAAACTGGATTAGTGGTTGCTTTATTAAAACTGGATTAGAGGTGGCTCTATTAAAACTGGGTTAGAGGTGGCTCTATTAGAACTGGGTTAGAGGTGGCACTATTAAAACTGGGTTAGAGGTGGCTGGATTAAAACTGGGTTAGAGGTGGCTGGATTAAAACTGGATTAGAGATGGCTCTATTAAAACTGGATTAGAGATGGCTGGATTAAAACTGGATTAGAGATGACTCAATTAAAACTGGATTAGAGGTGGCTCCATTAAAACTGGATTAGAGGTGGCTCTATTAAAACTGGATTAGAGGTGGCTGGATTAAAACTGGATTAGAGATGACAATTAAAAATGGATTAGAGGTGGCTCCATTAAAACTACACTAGAGATCAACTGTGGTTGGTGTTGTGGGAAACCCTTTACAGTTCTGTAATATATTTCAGCCAATGATGTGTACTTTGACTAAATGTGTACTTTGACTTTGTAAGCACAGCTGCACACAGAGGCTGTATTAGTACTATTTCTGTATCAGTACTATATCTGTATCGGTGCTATATCTGTGTCAGTACTCTATATATATCAGTACTATATCTGTATCAGTACTATATTTTTATCTGTACTATATCCGTATCAGTAATATATCTGTATCAGTACTCTATATGTATCAGTACTATACCTGTATTGGTACTATATCAGTATAAGTACTCAATATATATATCAGTACTATATCTGTATCAGTACTCTATATATATCAGTACTATACCTGTATCAATACTATATATGTATCAGTACTATATCTGTATCAGTACTCTATATGTATCAGTACTCTATATGTATCAGTACTATATCTGAATCAATACTATATATGTATCAGTACTATATCTGTATCAGTACTCATTTACATTTTACATTTAAGTCATTTAGCAGACGCTCTTATCCAGAGCGACTTACAAATTGGTGCATTCACCTTATGACATCCAGTGGAACAGCCACTTTACAATAGTGCATCTAAATCTTTTAGGGGGGTGAGAAGGATTACTTATCCTATCCTAGGTATTCCTTAAAGAGGTGGGGTTTCAGGTGTCTCCGGAAGGTGGTGATTGACTCCGCTGTCCTGGCGTCGTGAGGGAGTTTGTTCCACCATTGGAGGGCCAGAGCAGCGAACAGTTTTGACTGGGCTGAGCGGGAACTGTACTTCCTCAGTGGTAGGGAGGCGAGCAGGCCAGAGGTGGATGAACGCAGTGCCCTTGTTTGGGTGTAGGGCCTGATCAGAGCCTGGAGGTACTGAGGTGCCGTTCCCCTCACAGCTCCGTAGGCAAGCACCATGGTCTTGTAGCGGATGCAAGCTTCAACTGGAAGCCAGTGGAGAGAGCGGAGGAGAGGGGTGACGTGAGAGAACTTGGGAAGGTTGAACACCAGACGGGCTGCGGCGTTCTGGATGAGTTGTAGGGGTTTAATGGCACAGGCAGGGAGCCCAGCCAACAGCGAGTTGCAGTAATCCAGACGGGAGATGACAAGTGCCTGGATTAGGACCTGCGCCGCTTCCTGTGTGAGGCAGGGTCGTACTCTGCGGATGTTGTAGAGCATGAACCTACAGGAACGGGCCACCGCCTTGATGTTAGTTGAGAACGACAGGGTGTTGTCCAGGATCACGCCAAGGTTCTTAGCGCTCTGGGAGGAGGACACAATGGAGTTGTCAACCGTGATGGCGAGATCATGGAACGGGCAGTCCTTCCCCGGGAGGAAGAGCAGCTCCGTCTTGCCGAGGTTCAGCTTGAGGTGGTGATCCGTCATCCACACTGATATGTCTGCCAGACATGCAGAGATGCGATTCGCCACCTGGTCATCAGAAGGGGGAAAGGAGAAGATTAATTGTGTGTCGTCTGCATAGCAATGATAGGAGAGACCATGTGAGGTTATGAGAGAGCCAAGTGACTTGGTGTATAGCGAGAATAGGAGAGGGCCTAGAACAGAGCCCTGGGGGACACCAGTGGTGAGAGTGCGTGGTGAGAAGACAGATTCTCGCCACGCCACCTGGTAGGAGCGACCTGTCAGGTAGGACGCAATCCAAGCGTGGGCCGCGCCGGAGATGCCCAACTTGGAGAGGGTGGAGAGGAGGATCTGATGGTTCATAGTATCAAAGGCAGCCGATAGGTCTAGAAGGATGAGAGCAGAGGAGAGAGAGTTAGCTTTAGCAGTGCGGAGCGCCTCCGTGATGCAGAGAAGAGCAGTCTCAGTTGAATGACTAGTCTTGAAACCTGACTGATTTGGATCAAGAAGGTCATTCTGAGAGAGATAGCGGTAGAGCTGGCCAAGGACGGCACGTTCAAGAGTTTTGGAGAGAAAAGAAAGAAGGGATACTGGTCTGTAGTTGTTGACATCGGAGGGATCGAGTGTAGGTTTTTTCAGAAGGGGTGCAACTCTCGCTCTCTTGAAGATGGAAGGGACGTAGCCAGCGGTCAGGGATGAGTTGATGAGCGAGGTGAGGTAAGGGAGAAGGTCTCCGGAAATGGTCTGGAGAAGAGAGGAGGGGATAGGGTCAAGCGGGCAGGTTGTTGGGCGGCCGGCCGTCACAAGACGCGAGATTTCATCTGGAGAGAGAGGGGAGAAAGAGGTAGCAGTGTGAGCAGAACCAGCGGTGTCGTTTGACTTAGCAAACGAGGATCGGATGTCGTCGACCTTCTTTTCAAAATGGTTGACGAAGTCATCTGCAGAGAGGGAGGAGGGGGGAGGGGGAGGAGGATTCAGGAGGGAGGAGAAGGTGGCAAAGAGCTTCCTAGGGTTAGAGGCAGATGCTTGGAATTTAGAGTGGTAGAAAGTGGCTTTAGCAGCAGAGACAGAGGAGGAAAATGTAGAGAGGAGGGAGTGAAAGGATGCCAGGTCCGCAGGGAGGCGAGTTTTCCTCCATTTCCGCTCGGCTGCCCGGAGCCCTGTTCTGTGAGCTCGCAATGAGTCGTCGAGCCACGGAGCGGGAGGGGAGGACCGAGCCGGCCTGGAGGATAGGGGACATAGAGAGTCAAAGGATGCAGAAAGGGAGGAGAGGTGGGTTGAGGAGGCAGAATCAGGAGATAGGTTGGAGAAGGTTTGAGCAGAGGGAAGAGATGATAGAATGGAAGAGGAGAGAGTAGCGGGGGAGAGAGAGCGAAGGTTGGGACGGCGCGATACCATCCGAGTAGGGGCAGTGTGGGAAGTGTTGGATGAGAGCGAGAGGGAAAAGGATACAAGGTAGTGGTCGGAGACTTGGAGGGGAGTTGCAATGAGGTTAGTGGAAGAACAGCATCTAGTAAAGATGAGGTCGAGCGAATTGCCTGCCTTGTGAGTAGGGGGGGAAGGTGAGAGGGTGAGGTCAAAAGAGGAGAGGAGTGGAAAGAAGGAGGCAGAGAGGAATGAGTCAAAGGTAGACGTGGGGAGGTTAAAGTCGCCCAGAACTGTGAGAGGTGAGCCGTCCTCAGGAAAGGAGCTTATCAAGGCATCAAGCTCATTGATGAACTCTCCGAGGGAACCTGGAGGGCGATAAATGATAAGGATGTTAAGCTTGAAAGGGCTGGTAACTGTGACAGCATGGAATTCAAAGGAGGCGATAGACAGATGGGTAAGGGGAGAAAGAGAATGACCACTTGGGAGAGATGAGGATCCCGGTGCCACCACCCCGCTGACCAGAAGCTCTCGGGGTGTGCGAGAACACGTGGGCGGACGAAGAGAGAGCAGTAGGAGTGGCAGTGTTATCTGTGGTGATCCATGTTTCCGTCAGTGCCAAGAAGTCGAGGGACTGGAGGGAGGCATAGGCTGAGATGAACTCTGCCTTGTTGGCCGCAGATCGGCAGTTCCAGAGGCTACCGGAGACCTGGAACTCCACGTGGGTCGTGCGCGCTGGGACCACCAGATTAGGGATACTCTATATGTATCAGTACTATATCTGAATCAATACTATATCTGAATCAATACTATATCTGTATCAGTACTATATCTGTATCAGTACTATATCTGTATCAGTACTCTATATGTCAGTACTATATCTGTATCGGTGCTATATCTGTATCAGTACTCTATATATATCAGTACTATATCTGTATCAGTATTATATTTTTATCTGTACTATAGCTGTATCAGTACTATATCTGTATCAGTACTCTATCTGTATCAGTATTATATCTGTATCTGTAATATATCTGTATCAGTACTCTATATGTATCAGTACTATACCTGTATCTGTAATATATCTGTATCAGTACTCTATATGTATCAGTACTATACCTGTATTGGTACTATATCAGTATAAGTACTCAATATATATATATCAGTACTATATCTGTATCAGTACTCTATATGTCAGTACTATATCTGTATCAGTGCTATATCTGTATCAGTACTCTATATATATCAGTACTATACCTGTATCAATACTATATATGTATCAGTACTATATCTGTATCAGTACTCTATCTGTATCAGTACTATATATGTATCGGTGCTATATCTGTATCAGTACTCTATATGTCAGTACTATATCTGTATCAGTAATATATCTGTATCAGTACGCTATATGTATCAGTACTATACCTGTATTGGTACTATATCAGTATAAGTACTCAATATATATATCAGTACTAGATCTGTATCAATACTATATATGTATCAGTACTATATCTGTGTCAGTACTCTATATGTATCAGTACTCTATATGTATCAGTACTCTATATGTATCAGTACTATATCTGAATCAATACTATATATGTATCAGTACTATATCTGTATCAGTACTATATCTGTATCAGTACTATATCTGTATCAGTGAGCTCCTCTGATTAATGACTGACGAGTGACTGCTACACTAAAAAGTAATAACCATTTTTATAGGAGCCCTTGATGTGGTAAAGGACCCATGAATCAAAGGACAGAGGCTGTCTCTATCTGATAAATGTGTCGTTTACCAGCCAGCAGTTATTTAGGTGCTGCTATTCATTTAAAATGCATTTCTCTCAGCTGAATACTGCTGTGTTGTGATAGGAGGAGGCTGCAGCAGAGAACTGGACATTAATACTTATCAATAGAGTTAGACACACAGACAGACCACACTGTGACACACAGACAGACCACACTGTGTTCAACACAGACAGACCACACTGTGACACACGGACAGACCACACTGTGACACACAGACAGACCACACTGTGACACACAGACAGACCACACTGTGACACACAGACAGACCACACTGTGTTCAACACGGACAGACCACACTGTGACACACAGACAGACCACACTGTGACACACGGACAGACCACACTGTGACACACAGACAGACCACACTGTGACACACAGACAGACCACACTGTGTTCAACACAGACAGACCACACTGTGACACACGGACAGACCACACTGTGACACACAGACAGACCACACTGTGACACACAGACAGACCACACTGTGTTCAACACAGACAGACCACACTGTGACACACAGACCACACTGTGACACACGGACAGACCACACTGTGACACACGGACAGACCACACTGTGACACACAGACAGACCACACTGTGACACACGGACAGACCACACTGTGACACACAGACAGACCACACTGTGACACACAGACAGACCACACTGTGTTCAACACAGACAGACCACACTGTGACACACAGACAGACCACACTGTGACACACAGACAGACCACACTGTGACACACAGACAGACCACACTGTGACACACAGACAGACCACACTGTGACACACAGACAGACCACACTGTGACACACAGACAGACCACACTGTGACACACAGACAGACCACACTGTGTTCAACACAGACAGACCACACTGTGACACACAGACAGACCACACTGTGACACACAGACAGACCACACTGTGTTCAACACAGACAGACCACACTGTGACACACGGACAGACCACACTGTGTTCAACACAGACAGACCACACTGTGACACACAGACAGACCACACTGTGTTCAACACAGACAGACCACACTGTGACACACAGACAACACAGACAGACCACACTGTGACACACGGACAGACCACACTGTGACACACAGACAGACCACACTGTGACACACAGACAGACCACACTGTGTTCACACAGACAGACCACACTGTGACACACAGACAGACCACACTGTGACACACAGACAGACCACACTGTGACACACAGACAGACCACACTGTGACACACAGACAGACCACACTGTGTTCAACACAGACAGACCACACTGTGACACACGGACAGACCACACTGTGACACACAGACAGACCACACTGTGACACACAGACAGACCACACTGTGACACACGGACAGACCACACTGTGACACACGGACAGACCACACTGTGACACACGGACAGACCACACTGTGACACACAGACAGACCACACTGTGACACACAGACAGACCACACTGTGACACACAGACAGACCACACTGTGACACACGGACAGACCACACTGTGACACACAGACAGACCACACTGTGACACACGGACAGACCACACTGTGACACACAGACAGACCACACTGTGACACACGGACAGACCACACTGTGACACACAGACAGACCACACTGTGACACACAGACAGACCACACTGTGACACACAGACAGACCACACTGTGACACACAGACAGACCACACTGTGACACACAGACAGACCACACTGTGACACACAGACAGACCACACTGTGTTCAACACAGACAGACCACACTGTGACACATGGACAGACCACACTGTGACACACAGACAGACCACACTGTGACACACAGACAGACCACACTGTGTTCAACACAGACAGACCACACTGTGACACACAGACAGACCACACTGTGACACACAGTATGGCACAGTGGCACAGGCAACCCCTTTAGGATAAATGGTAAGACTTGTGTAATTCATACTTTAAATGACAAAAAAAAGGCTATAAAAGAAGAACAGAATCAGACATTAAAATAGGGTTTAGGTTAAGAACCAGAGATTCTAAACTAAGACTGTAGGTGTCTTATCTCTGTCTGACCACTACATCACCTCTAGACTGTAGGTGTCTGATCTCTGACTGACCACTACATCACCTCTAGACTGTAGGTGTCTGATCTCTGACTGTCTGAACACTACATCACCACTAGACTGCAGGTGTCTGATCTCTGACTGAACACTACATCACCTCTAGACTGTAGGTGTCTGATCTCTGACTGAACACCACATCACCTCTAGACTGCAGGTGTCTGATCTCTGACTGAACACTACATCACCTCTTGACTGCAGGTGTCTGATCTCTGACTGAACACTACATCACCTCTAGACTGCAGGTGTCTGATCTCTGACTGCACTGATCACCTCTAGACTGCAGGTGTCATCACTGAACACTAGACTGCAGGTGTCTGATCTCTGACTGAACACTACATCACCTCTAGACTGCAGGTGTCTGATCTCTGACTGAACACTACATCACCACTAGACTGCAGGTGTCTGATCTCTGACTGAACTGATCACTACATCACCTCTAGACTGCAGGTGTCTGATCTCTGACTGAACACTACATCACCTCTAGACTGCAGGTGTCTGATCTCTGACTGAACACTACATCACCTCTTGACTGCAGGTGTCTGATCTCTGACTGAACACTACATCACCTCTAGACTGCAGGTGTCTGATCTCTGACTGAACACTACATCACCACTAGACTGCAGGTGTCTGATCTCTGACTGAACACTACATCACCACTAGACTGCAGGTGTCTGATCTCTGACTGAACACTACATCACCACTAGACTGCAGGTGTCTGATCTCTGACTGAACACTACATCACCTCTAGACTGTAGGTGTCTGATCTCTGACTGAACACTACATCACCACTAGACTGCAGGTGTCTGATCTCTGACTGAACACTACATCACCTCTAGACTGCAGGTGTCTGATCTCTGACTGAACACTACATCACCACTAGACTGCAGGTGTCTGATCTCTGACTGTCTGACCACTACATCACCTCTAGACTGCAGGTGTCTGATCTCTGACTGTCTGAACACTACATCACCTCTAGACTGCAGGTGTCTGATCTCTGACTGAACACTACATCACCTCTAGACTGCAGGTGTCTGATCTCTGACTGAACACTACATCACCTCTAGACTGCAGGTGTCTGATCTCTGACTGAACACTACATCACCTCTAGACTGCAGGTGTCTGATCTCTGACTGTCTGAACACTACATCACCTCTAGACTGCAGGTGTCTGATCTCTGACTGAACACTACATCACCTCTAGACTGCAGGTGTCTGATCTCTGACTGTCTGAACACTACATCACCTCTAGACTGTAGGTGTCTGATCTCTGACTGACTGAACACTACATCACCTCTAGACTGCAGGTGTCTGATCTCTGACTGAACACTACATCACCTCTAGACTGCAGGTGTCTGATCTCTGACTGTCTGAACACCACATCACCTCTAGACTGCAGGTGTCTGATCTCTGACTGAACACTACATCACCTCTAGACTGCAGGTGTCTGATCTCTGACTGAACACTACATCACCTCTTGACTGTAGGTGTCTGATCTCTGACTGAACACTACATCACCACTAGACTGCAGGTGTCTGATCTCTGACTGTCTGACCACTACATCACCTCTAGACTGCAGGTGTCTGATCTCTGACTGAACACTACATCACCTCTAGACTGCAGGTGTCTGATCTCTGACTGAACACTACATCACCACTAGACTGCAGGTGTCTGATCTCTGACTGAACACTACATCACCTCTAGACTGCAGGTGTCTGATCTCTGACTGAACACTACATCACCTCTAGACTGTAGGTGTCTGATCTCTGAACACTACATCACCTCTAGACTGCAGGTGATCTGAAACACTACATCACCTCTAGAGGTGTCTGATCTCTGACTGAACACTACAGATCTCTGTGTCTCATCTCTGAGGTGTCTGATCTCTGACTGACACTACATCACCTCTAGACTGCAGGTGTCTGATCTCTGACTGAACACTACATCACCTCTTGACTGCAGGTGTCTGATCTCTGACTGAACACTACATCACCTCTAGACTGCAGGTGTCTGATCTCTGACTGTCTGAACACTACATCACCTCTAGACTGATCTCTGACTGAACACTACATCACCTCTAGGTGTCTGATCTCTGACTGTCTGAACACTACATCACCTCTAGACTGCAGGTGTCTGATCTCTGACTGAACACTACATCACCTCTAGACTGTAGGTGTCTGATCTCTGACTGAACACTACATCACCTCTAGACTGCAGGTGTCTGATCTCTGACTGAACACTACATCACCTCTTGACTGCAGGTGTCTGATCTCTGACTGAACACTACATCACCTCTAGACTGCAGGTGTCTGATCTCTGACTGAACACTACATCACCTCTAGACTGCAGGTGTCTGATCTCTGACTGAACACTACATCACCTCTAGACTGCAGGTGTCTGATCTCTGACTGACTGAACACTACATCACCTCTAGACTGCAGGTGTCTGATCTCTGACTGAACACTACATCACCACTAGACTGCAGGTGTCTGATCTCTGACTGAACACTACATCACCTCTAGACTGCAGGTGTCTGATCTCTGACTGAACACTACATCACCACTAGACTGCAGGTGTCTGATCTCTGACTGTCTGAACACTACATCACCTCTAGACTGCAGGTGTCTGATCTCTGACTGAACACTACATCACCTCTAGACTGTAGGTGTCTGATCTCTGACTGTTTGAACACTACATCACCTCTAGACTGCAGGTGTCTGATCTCTGACTGAACACTACATCACCTCTAGACTGTAGGTGTCTGATCTCTGACTGAACACTACATCACCTCTAGACTGTAGGTGTCTGATCTCTGACTGTCTGAACACTACATCACCTCTAGACTGCAGGTGTCTGATCTCTGACACTACATCACCTCTTGACTGTAGGTGTCTGAACACTACATCACCACTAGACTGTAGGTGTCTGATCTCTGACTCTCATCACCTCTAGACTGCAGGTGTCTGATCTCTGACTGAACAACACTACACCTCTAGACCTGATCTCTGAGACTGACAGGTGTCTGATCTCTGACTGTCTGACCACTACATCACCTCTAGACTGCAGGTGTCTGATCTCTGACTGAACACTACATCACCTCTTGACTGTAGGTGTCTGATCTCTGACTGAACACTACATCACCTCTAGACTGTAGGTGTCTGATCTCTGACTGAACACTACATCACCTCTAGACTGTGTCTGGTGTCTGATCACCTCTGACTGCAGGTGTCTGATCTCTGACTGACACTACATCACCTCTAGACTGCAGGTGTCTGATCTCTGAACACTGATCTCTGACACACTACATCACCTCTCACCTGTCTGATCTCTGACTGAACACTACATCACCTCTAGACTGTGTGTCTGATCTCTGACTGAACACTACATCACCTCTAGACTGCAGGTGTCTGATCTCACCTGACTGTAGGTGTCTGATCTCTGACACTACATCACCTCTAGACTGTAGGTGTCTGATCTCTGACTGAACACTACATCACCTCTAGACTGCAGGTGTCTGATCTCTGACTGAACACTACATCACCACTAGACTGTAGGTGTCTGATCTCTGACAACACTGACATCACCTCTAGACTGCAGGTGTCTGATCTCTGACTGAACACTACATCACCTCTAGACTGCAGGTGTCTGATCTCTGACTGAACACTACATCACCACTAGACTGAACACTACATCACCTCTAGGTGTCTGATCTCTGTTGTCTGAACACTACATCACCTCTAGACTGCAGGTGTCTGATCTCTGACTGAACACTACATCACCTCTAGACTGTCAGGTGTCTGATCTCTGACTGTCTGAACACTACATCACCTCTAGACTGTAGGTGTCTGATCTCTGACTGAACACTACATCACCTCTAGACTGCAGGTGTCTGATCTCTGACTGATCATCACCTCTAGACTGTCTCTGACTGTTTGAACACTACATCACCTCTAGACTGTAGGTGTCTGATCTCTGACTGACACTACATCACCACTAGACTGTACACTCTGACATCACCATCACCTCTAGACTGCAGGTGTCTGATCTCTAACTGAACACTGCATCACCTCTAGACTGTCAGTGTCTGATTTCTGATTGTCTGAACACTACATCACCTCTAGACTGTAGGTGTCTGATCTCTGTCTGAACACTACATCACCTCTAGACTGCAGGTGTCTGATCTCTGACTGTCTGAACACTACATCACCTCTAGACTGTAGGTGTCTGATCTCTGACTGTCTGAACACTACATCACCACTAGACTGTAGGTGTCTGATCTCTGACTGAACACTACATCACCTCTAGACTGTAGGTGTCTGATCTCTGACTGTCTGAACACTACATCACCTCTAGACTGTAGGTGTCTGATCTCTGACTGAACACTACATCACCACTAGACTGTAGGTGTCTGATCTCTGACTGAACACTACATCACCTCTAGACTGCAGGTGTCTGATCTCTGACTGAACACTACATCACCTCTAGACTGTCAGGTGTCTGATTTCTGATTGTCTGAACACTACATCACCTCTAGACTGCAGGTGTCTGATCTCTGACTGTCTGAACACTACATCACCTCTAGACTGTAGGTGTCTGATCTCTGACTGAACACTACATCACCTCTAGACTGTAGGTGTCTGATCTCTGACTGAACACTACACCACCACTAGACTGCAGGTGTCTGATCTCTGACTGTCTGAACACTACATCACCACTAGACTGTAGGTGTCTGATCTCTGACTGATCACTACATCACCTCTAGACTGTAGGTGTCTGATCTCTGACTGAACACTACATCACCACTAGACTGCAGGTGTCTGATCTCTGACTGTCTGAACACTACATCACCTCTAGACTGTAGGTGTCTGATCTCTGACTGTCTGACCACTTCATCACCTCTTGACTGTAGGTGTCTGATCTCTGACTGTCTCATTACCTTCAGCTCAGTTTATCATGCTTATTGTAATTCTTTATCTGTAATCAACCACCATTCTAACAGGTAATCATATTCATTGAGATAATTCAAGAATCAGGCCAATAATTGTAACTACTCTTGCAGCAGTATGTATCTCCAGTATTAATTTGTGTGGAAGAAGAGCAGGATAATGTCTGTAGTAAAGCCTGTAGAAGAGGAGCAGGATAATGTCTGTAGTAAAGCCTGTAGAAGAGGAGCAGGATAATGTCTGTAGTAAAGCCTGTAGAAGAGGAGTAGGATAATGTCTGTAGTAAAGCCTGTAGAAGAGGAGCAGGATAATGTCTGTAGTAAAGCCTGTAGAAGAAGAGCAGGATAATGTCTGTAGTAAAGCCTGTAGAAGAGGAGCAGGATAATGTCTGTAGTAAAGCCTGTAGAAGAGGAGCAGGATAATGTCTGTAGTAAAGCCTGTAGAAGAAGAGCAGGATAATGTCTGTAGTAAAGCCTGTAGAAGAGGAGCAGGATAATGTCTGTAGTAAAGCCTGTAGAAGAGGAGCAGGATAATGTCTGTAGTAAAGCCTGTAGAAGAGGAGCAGGATAATGTCTGTAGTAAAGCCTGTAGAAGAGGAGCAGGATAATGTCTGTAAAGGATAATGTCTGTAGTAAAGCCTGTAGAAGAGGAGCAGGATAATGCAGTGATAATGTCTGTAGTAAAGCCTGTAGAAGAGGAGCAGGAATGTCTGTAGGATAATGTCTGTAGTAAATCCTGTTGAAGAGGAGCAGGATAATGTCTGTAGTAAAGCCTGTAGAAGAGGAGCAGGATAATGTCTGTAGTAAAGCCTTTAGAAGAGGAGCAGGATAATGTCTGTAGTAAAGCCTGTAGAAGATGAGCAGGATAATGTCTGTAGTAAAGCCTGTAGAAGAAGAGCAGGCTAATGTCTGTAGTAAAGCCTGTAGAAGAGGAGCAGGATAATGTCTGTAGTAAAGCCTGTAGAAGAGGAGCAGGATAATGTCTGTAGTAAAGCCTGTAGAAGAGGAGCAGGATAATGTCTGTAGTAAATCCTGTTGAAGAGGAGCAGGATAATGTCTGTAGTAAAGCCTGTAGAAGCGGATCAGGATAATGTCTGTAGTAAATCCTGTTGAAGAGGAGCAGGATAATGTCTGTAGTAAAGCCTGTAGAAGAGGAGCAGGATAATGTCTGTAGTAAAGCCTTTAGAAGAGGAGCAGGATAATGTCTGTAGTAAAGCCTGTAGAAGATGAGCAGGATAATGTCTGTAGTAAAGCCTGTAGAAGAAGAGCAGGCTAATGTCTGTAGTAAAGCCTGTAGAAGAGGAGCAGGATAATGTCTGTAGTAAAGCCTGTAGAAGAGGAGCAGGATAATGTCTGTAGTAAAGCCTGTAGAAGAGGAGCAGGATAATGTCTGTAGTAAAGCCTGTAGAAGAGGAGCAGGATAATGTCTGTAGTAAATCCTGTAGAAGAGGAGCAGGATAATGTCTGTAGTAAAGCCTGTAGAAGAGGAGCAGGATAATGTCTGTAGTAAATTCCTGTAGAAGAGGATCAGCATAATGTCAATAGTAAATTCTGTAGAAGAGGATCAGGATAATTTCTAGGACACAGAAGCAACACTAGATGGCTGCAGATAATGGATAACCAGCAAATGAAAAACATAGGGAGGGAGGGATGTAGGGAGAGCTACGCCAAGACTGGACTATGAATCTAGCATTATCTTCAAAATCGCATTACATGATATGTTTGGAAAGGGGGTTTATTTTATTATCATCATTTCCTAAATAATTAATAAAAGCTTTAGTCCATCTAACTTTAATTTAACATGAGGGTGCCAACTAATTTAAGTCATGATTCCGGTATTCTACTGCCTAATGGATATCTAATGTAGTATGTTACATAGTGAAACATGGATATCTAATGTAGTATGTTACATAGTGAAACATGGATATCTAATGTAGTATGTTACATAGTGAAACATGGATATCTAATGTAGTATGTTACATAGTGAAACATGGATATCTAATGTAGTATGTTATATAGTGAAACATGGATATCTAATGTAGTAACATGGATATGGATATCTAATGTAGTATGTTACATAGTGAAACATGGATATCTAATGTAGTATGTTACATGTGAAACATGGATATCTAATGTAGTGTATGTTAAACATGGATATCTAATGTAGTATGTTACATAGTGAAACATGGATATCTAATGTAGTATGTTACATAGTGAAACATGGATATCTAATGTAGTATGTTACATAGTGAAACATGGATATCTAATGTAGTATGTTACATAGTGAAACATGGATATCTAATGTAGTATGTTACATAGTGAAACATGGATATCTAATGTAGTATGTTACATAGTGAAACATGGATATCTAATGTAGTATGTTACATAGTGAAACATGGATATCTAATGTAGTATGTTACATAGTGAAACATGGATATCTAATGTAGTATGTTACAACATGGATATCTAATGTAGTATGTTACATAGTGAAACATGGATATCTAATGTAGTATGTTACATAGTGAAACATGGATATCTAATGTAGTATGTTACATAGTGAAACATGGATATCTAATGTAGTATGTTACATAGTGAAACATGGATATCTAATGTAGTATGTTACATAGTGAAACATGGATATCTAATGTAGTATGTTACATAGTGAAACATGGATATCTAATGTAGTATGTTACATAGTGAAACATGGATATCTAATGTAGTATGTTACATAGTGAAACATGGATATCTAATGTAGTATGTTACATAGTGAAACATGGATATCTAATGTAGTATGTTACATAGTGAAACATGGATATCTAATGTAGTATGTTACATAGTGAAACATGGATATCTAATGTAGTATGTTACATAGTGAAACATGGATATCTAATGTAGTATGTTACATAGTGAAACATGGATATCTAATGTAGTATGTTACATAGTGAAACATGGATATCTAATGTAGTATGTTACATAGTGAAACATGGATATCTAATGTAGTATGTTACATAGTGAAACATGGATATCTAATGTAGTATGTTACATAGTGAAACATGGATATCTAATGTAGTATGTTACATAGTGAAACATGGATATCTAATGTAGTATGTTACATAGTGAAACATGGATATCTAATGTAGTATGTTACATAGTGAAACATGGATATCTAATGTAGTATGTTACATAGTGAAACATGGATATCTAATGTAGTATGTTACATAGTGAAACATGGATATCTAATGTAGTATGTTACATAGTGAAACATGGATATCTAATGTAGTATGTTACATAGTGAAACATGGATATCTAATGTAGTATGTTACGTAGTGAATGTAGTGAAACATGGATATCTAATGTAGTATGTTACATAGTGAAACATGGATATCTAATGTAGTATGTTATAGTGAAACATGGATATCTAATGTGATGTTACATAAAACATGGATATCTAATGTAGTATGTTACATAGTGAAACATGGATATCTAATGTAGTATGTTACATAGTGAAACATGGATATCTAATGTAGTATGTTACATAGTGAATGTAGTGAAACATGGATATCTAATGTAGTATGTTACATAGTGAAACATGGATATCTAATGTAGTATGTTACATAGTGAAACATGGATATCTAATGTAGTATGTTACATAGTGAAACATGGATATCTAATGTAGTATGTTACATAGTGAAACATGGATATCTAATGTAGTATGTTACATAGTGAAACATGGATATCTAATGTAGTATGTTATGTAGTGAAACATGGATATCTAATGTAGTATGTTACATAGTGAATGTAGTGAAACATGGATATCTAATGTAGTATGTTACATAGTGAAACATGGATATCTAATGTAGTATGTTACATAGTGAAACATGGATATCTAATGTAGTATGTTACATAGTGAAACATGGATATCTAATGTAGTATGTTACATAGTGAAACATGGATATCTAATGTAGTATGTTACATAGTGATTGTAGTGAAACATGGATATCTAATGTAGTATGTTACATAGTGAAACATGGATATCTAATGTAGTATGTTACATAGTGAAACATGGATATCTAATGTAGTATGTTACATAGTGAAACATAGTATGTTACATAGTGAAACATGGATATCTAATGTAGTATGTTACATAGTGAAACATGGATATCTAATGTAGTATGTTACATAGTGAAACATGGATATCTAATGTAGTATGTTACATAGTGAAACATGGATATCTAATGTAGTATGTTACATAGTGAAACATGGATATCTAATGTAGTATGTTACATAGTGAAACATGGATATCTAATGTAGTATGTTACATAGTGAAACATGGATATCTAATGTAGTATGTTACATAGTGAAACATGGATATCTAATGTAGTATGTTATGTGAAACATGGATATCTAATGTAGTATGTTAAACATGGATATCTAATGTAGTATGTTACATAGTGAAACATGGATATCTAATGTAGTATGTTACATAGTGATAACATGGAAACATGGATATCTAATGTAGTATGTTACATAGTGAAACATGGATATGAAACATGGATATCTAATGTAGTATACATGTAGTATGTTACATAGTGAAACATGGATATCTAATGTAGTATGTTACATAGTGAAACATGGAAACATGGATATATCTAATGTAGTATGTTACATAGTGAAACATGGATATCTAATGTAGTATGTTACATAGTGAATGTAGTGAAACATGGATATCTAATGTAGTATGTTACATAGTGAAACATGGATATCTAATGTAGTATGTTACATAGTGAAACATGGATATCTAATGTAGTATGTTACATAGTGAAACATGGATATCTAATGTAGTATGTTACATAGTGAAACATGGATATCTAATGTAGTATGTTACATAGTGAAACATGGATATCTAATGTAGTATGTTACATAGTGAAACATGGATATCTAATGTAGTATGTTACATAGTGAAACATGGATATCTAATGTAGTATGTTACATAGTGAAACATGGATATCTAATGTAGTATGTTACATAGTGAAACATGGATATCTAATGTAGTATGTTACATAGTGAAACATGGATATCTAATGTAGTATGTTACATAGTGAAACATGGATATCTAATGTAGTATGTTACAAGTGAAACATGGATATCTAATGTAGTATGTTACATAGTGAAACATGGATATCTAATGTAGTATGTTACATAGTGAAACATGGATATCTAATGTAGTATGTTACATAGTGAAACATGGATATCTAATGTAGTATGTTAACATGGATATCTAATGTAGTATGTTACATAGTGAAACATGGATATCTAATGTAGTATGTTAGTGAATGTAGTGAAACATGGATATCTAATGTAGTATGTTACATAGTGAAACATGGATATCTAATGTTAGTATGTTACATAGTGAAACATGGATATCTAATGTAGTATGTTACATGGATATCTAATGTAGAAACATGGATATCTAATGTAGTATGTTACATAGTGAAACATGGATATCTAATGTAGTATGTTACATAGTGAAACATGGATATCTAATGTAGTATGTTACATAGTGAAACATGGATATCTAATGTAGTATGTTACATAGTGAAACATGGATATCTAATGTAGTATGTTACATAGTGAAACATGGATATCTAATGTAGTATGTTACATAGTGAAACATGGATATCTAATGTAGTATGTTACATAGTGAAACATGGATATCTAATGTAGTATGTTACATAGTGAAACATGGATATCTAATGTAGTATGTTACATAGTGATTGTAGTGAAACATGGATATCTAATTACATATGAAACATTATCAATGTGAAAGTGAAACATGGATATCTAATGTAGTATGTTACATAGTGAAACATGGATATCTAATGTAGTATGTTACATAGTGAAACATGGATATCTAATGTAGTATGTTACATAGTGAAACATGGATATCTAATGTAGTATGTTACATATATGGATATCTAATGAATGTTACATAGTGAAACATGGATATCTAATGTAGTATGTTACATAGTGAAACATGGATATCTAATGTAGTATGTTACATAGTGAAACATGGATATCTAATGTAGTATGTTACATAGTGAAACATGGATATCTAATGTAGTATGTTACATAGTGAAACATGGATATCTAATGTAGTATGTTACATAGTGAAACATGGATATCTAATGTAGTATGTTACATAGTGAAACATGGATATCTAATGTAGTATGTTACATAGTGAAACATGGATATCTAATGTAGTATGTTACATAGTGAAACATGGATATCTAATGTAGTATGTTACATAGTGAAACATGGATATCTAATGTAGTATGTTACATAGTGAAACATGGATATCTAATGTAGTATGTTACATAGTGAAACATGGATATCTAATAATATGTTACATAGTGAAACATGGATATCTAATGTTACATAGTGAAACATGGATATCTAATGTAGTATGTTACATAGTGAAACATGGATATCTAATGTAGTATGTTACATAGTGAAACATGGATATCTAATGTAGTATGTTACATAGTGAAATCTAATGTAAATGTGGATATCTAATGGATATCTAGTATGTTACATAGTGAAACATGGATATCTAATGTAGTATGTTACATAGTGAAACATGGATATCTAATGTAGTATGTTACATAGTGAGTGAAACATGGATATCTAATGTAGTATGTTACATAAACATGGATATCTAATGGTATATTACATAGTGAAACATGGATATCTAATGTAGTATGTTACATAGTGAAACATGGATATCTAATGTAGTATGTTACATAGTGAAACATGGATATCTAATGTAGTATGTTACATAGTGAAACATGGATATCTAATGTAGTATGTTACATAGTGAAACATGGATATCTAATGTAGTATGTTACATAGTGAAACATGGATATCTAATGTAGTATGTTACATAGTGAAACATGGATATCTAATGTAGTATGTTACATAGTGAAACATGGATATCTAATGTAGTATGTTACATAGTGAATGTAGTGAAACATGGATATCTAATGTAGTATGTTACATAGTGAAACATGGATATCTAATGTAGTATGTTATATCTAATGTAGTATGTATCTAATGTAGTATGTTACATAGTGAAACATGGATATCTAATGTAGTATGTTACATAGTGAAACATGGATATCTAATGTAGTATGTTACATAGTGAAACATGGATATCTAATGTAGTATGTTACATAGTGAAACATGGATATCTAATGTAGTATGTTACATAGTGAAACATGGATATCTAATGTAGTATGTTACATAGTGAAACATGGATATCTAATGTAGTATGTTACATAGTGAAACATGGATATCTAATGTAGTATGTTACATAGTGAAACATGGATATCTAATGTAGTATGTTACATAGTGAAACATGGATATCTAATGTAGTATGTTACATAGTGAAACATGGATATCTAATGTAGTATGTTACATAGTGAATGTAGTGAAACATGGATATCTAATGTAGTATGTTACATAGTGAAACATGGATATCTAATGTAGTATGTTACATAGTGAAACATGGATATCTAATGTAGTATGTTACATAGTGAAACATGGATATCTAATGTAGTATGTTACATAGTGAAACATGGATATCTAATGTAGTATGTTACATAGTGAAACATGGATATCTAATGTAGTATGTTACATAGTGAATGTAGTGAAACATGGATATCTAATGTAGTATGTTACATAGTGATTGTAGTGAAACATGGATATCTAATGTAGTATGTTACATAGTGAAACATGGATATCTAATGTAGTATGTTACATAGTGATTGTAGTGAAACATGGATATCTAATGTAGTATGTTACATAGTGAAACATGGATATCTAATGTAGTATGTTACATAGTGAAACATGGATATCTAATGTAGTATGTTAACATGGATATCTAATGTAGTATGTTACATAGTGAAACATGGATATCTAATGTAGTATGTTACATAGTGAACATGGATATCTAATGTAGTATGTTAGTGAAACATGGATATCTAATGTAGTATGTTACATAGTGAAACATGGATATCTAATGTAGTATGTTAGTGAAACATGGATATCTAATGTAGTATGTTACATAGTGAAACATGGATATCTAATGTAGTATGTATGTGAAACATGGATATCTAATGTAGTATGTTACATAGTGAAACATGGATATCTAATGTAGTATGTTACATAGTGAAACATGGATATCTAATGTAGTATGTTACATAGTGAAACATGGATATCTAATGTAGTATGTTACATAGTGAAACATGGATATCTAATGTAGTATGTTACATAGTGAAACATGGATATCTAATGTAGTATGTTACATAGTGAAACATGGATATCTAATGTAGTATGTTACAACATGGATATCTAATGTAGTATGTTACAACATGGATGGATATCTAATGTAGTATGTTACATAGTGAAACATGGATATCTAATGTAGTATGTTACATAGTGAATGTAGTGAAACATGGATATCTAATGTAGTATGTTACATAGTGAAACATGGATATCTAATGTAGTATGTTACATAGTGAATGTAGTGAAACATGGATATCTAATGTAGTATGTTACATAGTGAAACATGGATATCTAATGTAGTATGTTACATAGTGAAACATGGATATCTAATGTAGTATGTTACATAGTGAATGTAGTGAAACATGGATATCTAATGTAGTATGTTACATAGTGAAACATGGATATCTAATGTAGTATGTTACATATTGATTGTAGTGAAACATGGATATCTAATGTAGTATGTTACATAGTGAAACATGGATATCTAATGTAGTATGTTACAACTTGGATATCTAATGTAGTATGTTACATAGTGAAACATGGATATCTAATGTAGTATGTTACAACATGGATATCTAATGTAGTATGTTACATAGTGAAACATGGATATCTAATGTAGTATGTTACAACATGGATATCTAATGTAGTATGTTACATAGTGAAACATGGATATCTAATGTAGTATGTTACATAGTGAAACATGGATATCTAATGTAGTATGTTACATAGTGAAACATATCTAATGTAGTATGTTACAACTTGGATATCTAATGTAATATGTTACATAGTGAAACATGGATATCTAATGTAGTATGTTACATAGTGAAACATGGATATCTAATGTAGTATGTTACATAGTGAAACATGGATATCTAATGTAGTATGTTACATAGTGAAACATGGATATCTAATGTAGTATGTTACATAGTGAAACATGGATATCTAATGTAGTATGTTACATAGTGAAACATGGATATCTAATGTAGTATGTTACATAGTGAAACATGGATATCTATGTTACATAGTGAAACATGGATATCTAATGTAGTATGTTACATAGTGGATATCTAATGTAGTATGTTACAACATGGATATCTAATGTAGTATGTTACATAGTGAAACATGGATATCTAATGTAGTATGTTACATAGTGAAATATCTAATGTAGTATGTTACATAGTGAAACATGGATATCTAATGTAGTATGTTAATGTAGTATGTTACATAGTGAAACATGGATATCTAATGTAGTATGTTACATAGTGAAACATGGATATCTAATGTAGTATGTTACATAGTGAAACATGGATATCTAATGTAATGTATGTTACATAGTATCTAATGTAGTATGAAACATGGATATCTAATGTAGTATGTTACATAGTGAAACATGGATATCTAATGTAGTATGTTATCAATGTAGTATAGTGAAACATGGATATCTAATGTAGTATGTTACATAGTGAAACATGGATATCTAATGTAGTATGTTACATAGTGAAACATGGATATCTAATGTAGTATGTTACATAGTGAAACATGGATATCTAATGTAGTATGTTACATAGTGAAACATGGATATCTAATGTAGTATGTTACATAGTGAAACATGGATATCTAATGTAGTATGTTACATAGTGAATGTAGTGAAACATGGATATCTAATGTAGTATGTTACATAGTGAAACATGGATATCTAATGTAGTATGTTACATAGTGAAACATGGATATCTAATGTAGTATGTTACATAGTGAAACATGGATATCTAATGTAGTATGTTACATAGTGAAACATGGATATCTAATGTAGTATGTTACATAGTGAAACATGGATATCTAATGTAGTATGTTACATAGTGAAACATGGATATCTAATGTAGTATGTTACATAGTGAAACATGGATATCTAATGTAGTATGTTACATAGTGAAACATGGATATCTAATGTAGTATGTTACATAGTGAAACATGGATATCTAATGTAGTATGTTACATAGTGAAACATGGATATCTAATGTAGTATGTTACATAGTGAAACATGGATATCTAATGTAGTATGTTACATAGTGAAACATGGATATCTAATGTAGTATGTTACATAGTGAAACATGGATATCTAATGTATGGATATGTTATGTTACATAGTGAATGTGAAACATGGATATCTAATGTAGTATGTTATCATAGTGAAACATGGATATCTAATGTAGTATGTTACATAGTGAAACATGGATATCTAATGTAGTATGTTACATAGTGAAACATGGATATCTAATGTAGTATAATGTAGTATGTTACATAGTAGTGAAACATGGATATCTAATGTAGTATGTTACATAGTGAAACATGGATATCTAATGTAGTATGTTACATAGTAAACATGGATATCTAATGTAGTATGTTACATAGTGAAACATGGATATCTAATGTAGTATGTTACATAGTGAAACATGGATATCTAATGTAGTATGTTACATAGTGAAACATGGATATCTAATGTAGTATGTTACATAGTGAAACATGAAACATGGATATCTAATGTAGTATGTTACATTGAAACATGGATATCTAATGTGAAACATGGAAACATGGATATCTAATGTAGTATGTTACATAGTGAAACATGGATATCTAATGTAGTATGTTACATAGTGAAACATGGATATCTAATGTAGTATGTTACATAGTAGAAACATGGATATCTAATGTAGTATGTTACATAGTGAAACATGGATATCTAATGTAGTATGTTACATAGTGAAACATGGATATCTAATGTAGTATGTTAGTGAAACATGGATATCTAATGTAGTATGTTACATAGTGAAACATGGATATCTAATGTAGTATGTTACATGAAACATGTATCTAATGAAACATGGATATCTAATGTAGTATGTTACATAGTGAAACATGGATATCTAATGTAGTATGTTACATAGTGAAACATGGATATCTAATGTAGTATGTTACATAGTGAAACATGGATATCTAATGTAGTATGTTATGTAGTGAATGTAGTGAAACATGGATATCTAATGTAGTATGTTACATAGTGAAACATGGATATCTAATGTAGTATGTTACATAGTGAAACATGGATATCTAATGTAGTATGTTACATAGTGAAACATGGATATCTAATGTAGTATGTTACATAGTGAAACATGGATATCTAATGTAGTATGTTACATAGTGAAACATGGATATCTAATGTAGTATGTTACATAGTGAAACATGGATATCTAATGTAGTATGTTACATAGTGAAACATGGATATCTAATGTAGTATGTTACATAGTGAAACATGGATATCTAATGTAGTATGTTACATAGTGAAACATGGATATCTAATGTAGTATGTTACATAGTGAAACATGGATATCTAATGTAGTATGTTACATAGTGAAACATGGATATCTAATGTAGTATGTTACATAGTGAAACATGGATATCTAATGTAGTATGTTACATAGTGAAACATGGATATCTAATGTAGTATGTTACATAGTGAAACATGGATATCTAATGTAGTATGTTACATAGTGAAACATGGATATCTAATGTAGTATGTTACATAGTGAAACATGGATATCTAATGTAGTAAACATGTTAATGTAGTGAAAACATGGATATCTAATGTAGTATGTTACATAGTGAAACATGGATATCTAATGTAGTATGTTACATAGTGAAACATGGATATCTAATGTAGTATGTTACATAGTGAAACATGGATATCTAATGTAGTATGTTACATAGTGAAACATGGATATCTAATGTAGTATGTTACATAGTGAAACATGGATATCTAATGTAGTATGTTACATAGTGAAACATGGATATCTAATGTAGTATGTTACATAGTGAAACATGGATATCTAATGTAGTATGTTACATAGTGAAACATGGATATCTAATGTAGTATGTTACATAGTGAAACATGGATATCTAATGTAGTATGTTACATAGTGAAACATGGATATCTAATGTAGTATGTTACATAGTGAAACATGGATATCTAATGTAGTATGTTACATAGTGAAACATGGATATCTAATGTAGTATGTTACATAGTGAAACATGGATATCTAATGTAGTATGTTACAACATGGATATCTAATGTAGTATGTTACATAGTGAAACATGGATATCTAATGTAGTATGTTACATAGTGAAACATGGATATCTAATGTAGTATGTTACATAGTGAAACATGGATATCTAATGTAGTATGTTACATAGTGAAACATGGATATCTAATGTAGTATGTTACATAGTGAAACATGGATATCTAATGTAGTATGTTACATAGTGAAACATGGATATCTAATGTAGTATGTTACATAGTGATTGTAGTGAAACAAAAAGAGCGGCATTAGTCTCGTACTCATATCTTCAGCACTATAATTCATGTAGAAATGTGTAAAGACTACATTTCTGTAGGAAACAACGTTGTTCGTCTGATTCTTCTGGGTTAGATTACGATATTTCACAGTCAAAAGTCTGTTTTATTTTGTTCTTTACAGTGCAAACTAATTATACCGTCAAGGCATTGGGATATGTGATTGAATATCAGAAAGCAGTTCTTTGACAACTGGTTCCATTTCCAGAAAATGTAGATGAATAATGTCACCAGTAAGCCTCTTCTATAGCACGGCCTGCCTTGTGTTGCAGCATCTCGCCTCGGCCCGGACGGCCGGCCAGGCACCAACAACCACCACATTGATTATCTCTAAACTGAATGGATCCTAATCTCCCAATACGAAGCAATAAATATATTTTAAATATGTTCTGCGTAGCGCTGAAATATTTATCACTTTAAAATGCGTTAACATGATTTGTTTCTAGTTGATCTTCTCTCTGTGGGAGGACAGATGCAGTGTCCATCTAGCCTGGCTCAGACAGCCTTATTGAGACTCAGTTTAGAGCTGACTGAGGATCGCAGCGTTCACTTCACCACCAGTTTATCTTTAGAAACTGAAGGACATAATGGAGTGCTGCTCATGGCAGAGGGTTCGGCTTCATTTATTCTGCAGGATGATTCCTGCCCAGCGATCTCCATTCCACAGATAAACAAAGCAGGCTCAATAAAGCATTATGTCTCTATGAGTCGCTAAGGAAAATAGACAGATCTGCATCATCCAAACGCAGAGGTGTTCAACTTTAACAATGACTGGCATTAGAATAAAACATACAAATGATTACACTTTTATAACTACTTTTAAGAGGATTGTAGGCATTCATTTAATGGAATCTAAAGGCAAATAAATAAAACAAATAGTACCAAGAGAATCAGCAGACTATAGTAGAATTAGAGATCTTCTGGGACCTGTAATGTAGTTTACAGCAGTTTACAGTAGAATTAGAGATCTTCTGAGACCTATAATTCAGGTTACAGTAGAAATAGAGATATTCTGGGACCTATAATGTAGTTTACAGTTTACAGTAGAATTAGAGATCTTCTGGGACCTATAATGCAGTTTACAGTAGAATTAGAGATCTTCCGTGACCTATAATTTAGTTTACAGTAGAATTAGAGATCTTCTGGGACCAATAATCTACTTTACAGCAGTTTACAGTAGAAATAGAGATATTCTGGGACCTTTAATATAGTTTACAGCAGTCTACAGTAGAAATAGATATATTCTGGGAGCTTTAATATAGTTTACAGCAGTCTACAGTAGAAATAGAGATATTCTGGGAGCTTTAATATAGTTTACAGCAGTCTACAGTAGAAATAGAGATATTCTGGGACCATTAATATAGTTTACAGCAGTCTACAGTAGAAATAGATATATTCTGGGAGCTTTAATATAGTTTACAGCAGTCTACAGTAGAAATAGAGATATTCTGGGAGCTTTAATATAGTTTACAGCAGTCTACAGTAGAAATAGAGATATTCTGGGACCATTAATATAGTTTACAGCAGTCTACAGTAGAAATAGAGATATTCTGGGAGCTTTAATATAGTTTACAGCAGTCTACAGTAGAAATAGAGATATTCTGGGAGCTTTAATATAGTTTACAGCAGTCTACAGTAGAATAGAGATATTCTGGGACCTTTAATATAGTTTACAGCAGTCTACAGTAGAAATAGAGATATTCTGGGAGCTTTAATAAAGTTTACAGCAGTCTACAGTAGAATTAGAGATCTTCTGGGACCAATAATCTACTTTACAGCAGTCTACAGTAGAAATAGAGATATTCTGGGACCTTTAATATAGTTTACAGCAGTCTACAGTAGAAATAGAGATATTCTGGGACCTTTAATATAGTTTACAGCAGTCTAGAGTAGAAATAGAGATATTCTGGGAGCTTTAATATAGTTTACAGCAGTCTACAGTAGAAATAGAGATATTCTGGGAGCTTTAATATAGGTATGGGAGTTCATCAATATTGGATTTGTTTTCAAATTCTTTGTGGGTCTGTGTAATCTGAGGCAAATATGTGTCTCTAATATGGTCATACATTTGACGAGAGGTTATGAAGTGCAGCTCAGTTTCCACCTCATTTTGTGGGCCGTGTGTATTTTATTGAAAGCCAGGTCTGCCTATGGGGGCCTTTCTCAATAGCAAGGCTATGCTCACTGAGTTTGTACATATTCAAAACTTTCCTTCATTTTGGGTCAGTCACAGTGGTCAGGTATCTTGCCACTGTGTACTCTCTGTTTAGGGTCAAATAGCATTGTAGTGTGCTCTGTTATTTTGTTAATTTGGTTGGGTCTAATTGTTTTGCTGTCCTGGGGCTCTGTTTGTGTTTGTCAAAAGAGCTCCAGGACCAGCTTGCTTAGGGGACTCTTCTCCAGGTTCATCTCTCTGTAGGGTGTGTTTGTGTTTGTGAACAGAGATCCAGGACCAGCTTGCTTAGGGGACACTTCTCCAGGTTCATCTCTCTGTAGGGTGTGTTTGTGTTTGTGAACAGAGCCCCAGGACCAGCTTGCTTAGGGGACACTTCTCCAGGTTCATCTCACTGCAGGTGATGACTTTGTTAAAGGAAGGTTTGGGAATCACTTCCTTTTAGGTGGTTGTAGAATGTAGTACTCTTTTCTGGATTTGGATAATTAGCGGGTATCGACCAAACTATGCTCTGCGTGCGTTGTATGATGTTCTGCGCTGTACATGGAGGATATTCTTGCAGAATTCTCAACTTGGTGTTTGTCCCATTTGTGAGTTCTTGGTTTTTGAGCGAACCGCAGACCTCACAACCATAAAGGGCAATGGGTTCTATAACTGATTCAGGTATATTTAGCCAGATCCTAATTGGGATACCAAATGTTATGTTCCCTTTGAGGGTGTTGAAGCCACTTGCCTTTTCTCTCAGATCACAGCTTTGTGGAAGTTACCTGTAGCGTTGATGTTTCGGCCGAGGTTATGTTTTGTTTTTAGTGTGCTCTCGGGCAAAGCTGTCTAGATGGATTTTGGACCTTTTTTGGAACACAATTATTTTTGTCTTACTGAGATTTACTCTCATGGCCCAGGTCTGACAGAATCTGTGCAGAAGATCTAGGTGCTGCTGTAGACCCTTCTTCGTTTGACTCCATACATATTCTCCTCTCCTCTCCTCTCCTCTCCTCTCGTCTCGTCTCGTCTCGTCTCCCTTCCCCTCCCTCCTCTTCTTTTCTCTTCTCTCCTCTCCTCTCCTCACCCCCCTCCCTCCCTCCCCCTCTAATTTAATCTCCTCTCCTCCCTTCTTCTCCTCCCTCCCTCCCTCCCTCTCTCCCTCCCTCCCTCCCTCCCTCCCTCCCTCCCTCCCTCCCTCTCTCTCTCTCTCTCTCTCCCTCCCTCCCTCCCTCCCTCCCTCCCTCCCTCCCTCCCCCTCCCTCCCTACCTCCCTCCCTCCCTCCCTCCCTCCCTCCCTACCTCCCTCCCTCCCTCCCCCTCCCTCCCTCCCTCCCTCCCTCCCTCCCTCCCTCCCTCCCTCCTCTCATTTCCCGTTCCTCTCCTCTCCTCTCCTCTTCTCAGCAGTAGTAATTAGGTTTGATATAGAGCCATGCTTCAACATCAATTTAGAGACCAGATCAGTTAGATCTTAAGTACCTCATTACTAAACGCAGTCAAACAGTCACATTTCAACCTCAGTTACTCCAGGTAATCATATGGTGGCGAGCCACAGTAATATCAACAGTTACACATCTTAAAGTGGAGATTACTGCAACTACAGAACAGTAATGGCATATTGCTGTTTCTAGTAGCAACTGAGAGCAGAGGGAAACTACTTGGCGAACTCCAATAGTATCCCAGTTGAACACACACAGGTGTAGAGTAAAGTAGACCGTTTAACAAGTGCCCTTCAAGGGTTTCAGCACATCCTCTGCACATCATCTTAATCCGTGAGTCAAACATGATTCTCTGCGAGAGGATTTGATTGTCTGTAAAGGAGTGTAGCAACCTGTTCATTATGTTGGAGGAACAACATTCTGAGTCTCTGATCTGACAAGACTGGCCTTTGTTGTTACAGAAATGCAAATATCAGGAACCCAGAATACACACAGATACAGAAACAACATGGATCCTTTCAATTCAAATGAAGGAGAAGGCAGAGTAACGGCCTCCTAGGGGACACGTGCTGTTATCTGGGTGAAGAACTCAGAGAGCTGTGGCTTTTAGCCTCAGAGAAACAGGAATACAGTCTGAACAAAGGAACTGTACATCTCACAGTCGATACATTATTAGCTTGAAAACAAAGTTGATTTGGTTAATTACCAGACTTTCCTGAATCTAATATTCCATATTGGGTTTATTTATACATCATATTAACAGTGAATATGTTGCTTATTTTCTGAATCATATTAAATAGGAAATATAGTTTGTAGCTTCTTGTTTGATGTGACAGTAGAAGCCAGACAAGGTTCAGTGTGTTTCTAGGAAGAACAGACTTGAGTAAAGTACACCACTTCCTCTTCCTGTGTACAGCAGGAAGCAGCAGCGACACGGTAGACTTTACCTCAGCCAACTTTACATTTTCAGCATTAAGTGAAATGACAGCACCGCCGTTAGTTATGAACTCATCAGATATACTTCATCTTTTAATCATCTAATATCAAACAGTTCATGTTGACGCCCTCTTGGTGACATCATGAATACCTCTGATCCTTCAGTTTAATTCCATAGGTATTCAAATGCTACGACTGTCTTGAATTACATTTATGTCAAGCTGAAGTTGATGATTCCTCAGTTCAACAACCTATTCTGAAAAGTAACCTTGTCGCAGCATTGAGGAGCCTTGGTGTGTATGGCTGGGCCAGGTTATTCATCAGCAATACTACAGGGAACAATCCATTTATCTTCAGTGTAGAGAAAGGGCATCCTCTAGGGCTGGCCTGGGGCCTGACAACCAGCCAGAGGACAGAGAAGTCAGGGAAGTCTCAAACACAACAATTCTTACATCCTCATAGGGAACAACTCTCTGGCCTCAGCCACACGCTACAACATCACTTGACTTTACTCCACAAATAATTAGGAAACGGAATAATTAAGTAAAGACTCCAGTTAGGTGAACTTGTTTATCCTGAGTCTAGATGTGTTCATTGACCTGAGAAACATCCTTTAGGGGGACGTTTTACCCTGTAACAGACAGTGATGTTCTGGGAGATGTAACGTGATCATGGACCTGAGAAACATCCTTTAGGGAGACGTTTTACCCTGTAACAGACAGTGATGTTCTGGGAGATGTAACGTGTCCATGGACCTGAGAAACATCCTTTAGGGAGACGTTTTACCCTGTAACAGACAGTGATGTTCTGGGAGATGTAACGTGATCATGGACCTGAGAAACATCCTTTAGGGGGACGTTTTACCCTGTAACAGACAGTGATGTTCTGGGAGATGTAACGTGTCCATGGACCTGAGAAACATCCTTTAGGGAGACGTTTTACCCTGTAACAGACAGTGATGTTCTGGGAGATGTAGCGTGATCATGGACCTGAGAAACTGTCACGGCCATCGAAAGAAGTAGACCAAAGTGCAGCGTGTATTATCAGGTTGAACAGAGAGATCAGTGCATTTTCATGCAGGTTGAACAGAGAGCTCAGTGTAATACCAGGTTGAACAGAGAGCTCAGTGTATTATCAGGTTGAATAGAGAGCTCAGTGTATTATCAGGTTGAACAGAGAGCTCAGTGTATTATCAGGTTGAACAGAGAGCTCAGTGTATTATCATGAAGGTCGAACAGAGAGCTCAGTGTATTATCAGGTTGAACAGAGAGCTCAGTGTATTATCAGGTTGAACAGAGAGCTCAGTGTATTATCAGGTTCAACAGAGAGCTCAGTGTAATACCAGGTTGAACAGAGAGCTCAGTCTATTATCAGGTTGTACAGAGAGCTCAGTGTATTATCAGTTGTACAGAGAGCTCAGTGTATTATCAGGTTGAACAGAGAGATCCGTGTATTATCATGTTGAACAGAGAGCTCAGTGTATTATCAGGTTGAACAGAGAGCTCAGTGTATTATCAGTTTGAACAGAGAGCTCAGTGTATTATCAGGTTGAACAGAGAGCTCAGTGTATTATCAGGTTGAACAGAGAGCTCAGTGTATTATCAGGTTGAACAGAGAGCTCAGTGTATTATCAGGTTGAACAGAGAGCTCAGTGTATTATCAGGTTGAACAGAGAGCTCAGTGTATTATCAGGTTGAACAGAGAGATCAGTGTATTATCAGGTTGAACAGAGAGCTCAGTGTATTATCAGGTTGAACAGAGAGCTCAGTGTATTATCAGGTTGAACAGAGAGCTCAGTGTATTATCAGGTTGAACAGAGAGCTCAGTGTATTATCAGGTTGAACAGAGAGCTCAGTGTATTATCAGGTTGAACAGAGAGCTCAGTGTATTATCAGGTTGAACAGAGAGCTCAGTGTATTATCAGGTTAAACAGAGAGCTCAGTGTAATACCAGGTTGAACAGAGAGCTCAGTATATTATCAGGTTGAACAGAGAGCTCAGTGTATTATCAGGTTGAACAGAGAGCTCAGTGTATTATCAGGTTGAACAGAGAGCTCAGTGTATTATCAGGTTGAACAGAGAGCTCAGTGTATTATCAGTTTGTACAGAGAGCTCAGTGTATTATCATGTTGAACAGAGAGAACAGTGTATTATCAGGTTGAACAGAGAGCTCAGTGTATTATCAGGTTGAACAGAGAGCTCAGTGTATTATCAGTTTGTACAGAGAGCTCAGTGTATTATCATGTTGAACAGAGAGAACAGTGTATTATCAGGTTGAACAGAGAGCTCAGTGTATTATCAGGTTGAACAGAGAGCTCAGTGTATTATCAGGTTGTACAGAGAGATCAGTGTATTATCAGGTTGAATAGAGAGCTCAGTGTATTATCATGCTGGTTGAACAGAGAGATCAGTGTATTATCAGGTTGAACAGAGAGCTCAGTGTATTATCAGGTTGAACAGAGAGCTCAGTGTATTATCAGGTTGAACAGAGAGCTCAGCTCAGTGTATTATCAAGTTGAACAGAGAGCTCAGTGTATTATCAGGTTGAACAGAGAGCTCAGTGTAATACCAGGTTGAACAGAGATATCAGTGTATTATCAGGTTGAACAGAGAGCTCAGTGTATTATCAGG